>NC_134098.1:35169505-35472138 GCF_000715075.1 Nicotiana tabacum
GTGTATGAATATATTGTGCAAGAATACCAGGATTGGACACCAATGTGGCACGCTGATTACTATCCATTGGAACAACCCATGTCACTGCTGCACCAAACAATCTGGTAGACTGACATGATTTGGGGATCCGGGAAGATGAGATTTTGGCCGGTATGAGGAAGTTGTTTCTGAACGAGGAATATATGGACTGCAGTGCAATTTTAGAAGATGAGAAAGAGGAGATAGACCTTACCATTCAGATTGTGGGAGAAGGACCTTTTCTCAAAATCTGGACCGCTGCACCGTCCCGGGCTCAACGAGTACCTGGGTTGCTTTAATAGAATTCACATGCTTTATTTTCAAAATGTTTTTAGGCATTTAAGACATTTTTAGTATTTTATTTTAAAATAATTACTCAGGCCATCGAGTCGTACTTATTGACAATTTTAACTTTTAATGCATTATTGTTTATTTATTTATTTATTATTATCTTTCTACATTCTTTTTTCAGTATAATTATTATATATCCTGATGAACCTACGACTGTAACATGTAATGAGGAAACACAACATAAGAAAAGTGAATCGAAGGATCTGGAAGATGATATAATACCTGAGGAAATTGTCAAAGAAGTAGAGAATTTTGAGAACAAACCAAAGTCCAACTTGGAAGAAACCGAGGCAGTTAACTTAGGGGATTCTGAAAGAGTCAAAGAATCTCGCATAAGCATTCATCTTTCACCTTAAGAAGGAAGAGTATAACAGATTTCATAGGGAAAACTATTGGAAGAGGCCAAAGTTGGTATCATTGACTTTGATGCTAAAATTGCTAAGGCCGGCGAGCTTGTGTTGGCGGCTAAAAATGGTCTCCCGGTTCTTCTGGTTCCAGTTCTGAATTTTTGGGAACTGAAAAGGAACGGAAGGTGATGATGTTGAGGGCCAAACTATTGAGGGCCAGAATGTTGAGCCATCGTTAGATCTACCTGCTCTCCCTAGGGGCGCGAACACTTCTCTTCCTCCGAGTTCCGGAGAGGCAGCAGTTTAGCTTTTCCTTTCTTTTCCCAACTGTTGTACTTGTGCTATTTTGGCACGTTTATTATAAAAACATCTTTTGCTCAAGTATTGCATGAATCTTTATGCGTTCTTTCGTTCGAACATTTATGCAAGTTTTAACTTTTCCATTCCTTTTGCTTAAGTGTTTTGCGTAAGTTTTATTGTTTGCATCTGATTATGCAATGCCTTGGGTGTATTTTTCCCCCAAATCATCTATATTTTGGGCCCTCTCTTTTAGTGCAAGGCTTCGAGTGTATTTTTCCCCACAGGGATTTTGATTCCAGGTATAAGTTCTTCTGAAATCAACCCTTTAACGTAAGGGTTTTCACAAGAGAGGGCCCTCTTATGTTTATGATGCTCTTGAACAGGACGTCTCCTATTCATTACGGTACTAACATTTGAAGTACTTGTTAAACTTTCAAATAATAAAGTTAGTTCATCTTTCAGACAAGAAACAAGATAGAAATAAAAGGACTTTGTTTTATTTCTTTCATGTTCAAAAAGTACATAATCATTTGTTATGCTAAAAATGAAATTGAAATTACTTGTTGCTAACTTGTACAACTTGTTTCTACGGGGATGGTCGCACAGTCCCTGGTCCCGATGATACAACTATGTTTCCGATTTTTGTTTACTGGTGGACGTGACAGTCATTGTTGTCGTATCCTCATACCATTCCCCGCAGTGTTCGAATGCGAAGAATGTGAATTGGAACACTAGAAGTTTTGCACCTTCGAGGACTCCACTAATGAATTGCTAGACAATCTTATGCTCCGTAACAAACTTCACTTCCCCTTAGGAATTTATGCTATCGAGCAAAGGACTATATAATAATCCTTTAGTGGTTTGCACTTATGAACAGTTGGGTAACCTTTGTCTGATAGCAAACTTAATTTCCCAGTAGGAATTTTGCTATCGAGCAAAAGATTATCTAACTGTCCACGTGGTTCTTCGCTTATGTGCCTTGTTATTAAAGGTCTTATTGCTGCCGTTGAAACTTTCTTCTTAGTATGCTTTCTATTGTTGCCTCGTTAAAAACCTTGCTAGAAATACCCAATTGGGACAAAAACTGGACGAGGGGAAAAAGAGTGCAACACATACTTTTAGTATAGGTGATGTTCATCAGCAATAATATCTTTTGAGGTGTGCCACTTTCCAGTTGTTGGGCAACTTTTCCCCATCATGATTCTCCAATTCATACGAACCTTTCCCGGTGATAGCTGAAACCTGGTAGGGGCCTTCCCATGTTGGACCTAGATTCCCTATGTTGAGCTCCCGAGTGTTTTGAGTTACTTTCCTTAGGACCAAGTCACCTACTTTGAAATAACGGAGGTTAGCTCTTCGATTATAATATCGTTCTATTCTCTGCTTTTGTGCTGCCATTCTTATATGCACCAAGTCCCGGCGCTCATCGAGTAGCGCCAAGTTAACTAACATTGCTTCGTTGCTTGACTCTTCATTTGCTTTGAAATATCTCAAGGTGGGTTCCCCTACTTCCACCAGTATTAAGACTTCTGCTCCGTACACAAGGGAAAAAGTAGTTTCTCCTGTGCTTGATTTGGCCGTTTTTCGGTGTGCCCATAAAACTCCGGGTAATTCCTCGGGACATTTATCTTTAGCCGCTTCCAACCTTTTCTTGATGTTTTGTATAATAACTTTGTTCATTGACTTCGCTTGTCCATTTGCGCTTGAATGGTAGGGTGTTGTCAAATCTTCGAGGAACTTTGTGATTTTTGCGCCGATAAATTGTGGACCATTATCGCATGCTATCTCTTTTCCTATTCCAAACATACAAATTATATTTTCCCATAAGAAATCCACCACCTCGCATTCGCCGATCTTCTGATAAAGACTTGCTTCCACCCACTTAGAAAAGTAGTCAGTCAAAATCAAAAGAAATCTTACCTTACCGAGAGCCGACGGCAGTGGTCCGACGATGTCCATCCCCCATTTCATGAACGTCCTTGGAGACAGAACTGAATGTTGTGGGTCTGCCGGTTGATGTACCAGCACTGCGTAGCATTGGCACTAATCGCATTTTTGTACGAAGTATTTTTGTTCCATGCGAGGCCAATAATACCATGCCCTTGCCAATTTTAGCACTAAGGAATCTGCCCCCGAATGGATTCCGCATATCCCTTCGTGGACTTCTCACATAACATAATTTGCTTCGGATGCCCCCAAGCATCGGGCCAGCGGCCTTGGAAAGATTTTTTGTATAGTAGGCTTAATTTGAAGCTATATCGTGCTGCTTTGGTGCACAGCGCTCGGGATGCCCTGGAGTCTTCTGGAAAATTCCTGTGCTCGAGATAATTGATGATTTCATTTCTCTAGTCCCTGACCAAATTAATCGTATTTACCTCATATTAGCTATCTGCATCCAGTACCGAGTTCATCAGTTGTACTATCATCCCAAACTTTGATCCCTTCATTTTATTTGATAAACTGAGGTTAGCTAGTGTGTCTGCTTTTGCATTTTCTTCCCTTGGGATTATGAGTAATCGACCACTCCTGAAATCGAGCCAGCAGAGCCTGGACCTTCACCACGTATTGTTGCATGCGCTCCTCTTTGGTTTTGAAGACCTTGTAGACCCGATTTACCACAAGCTGTGAGTTGTACTTGATTTCTATGACCTCGGAACCTAGTCCCCGAACCAGTTCAAGTCATTTAATCAAAGCCTCATTGCCTCACATATCCTCGCCTACCAACTTGTGACTAAGGGACTTTGAACATATAATGTCATACTTTGGCCATGGGCCACATTGCAAAACAATTGTGAATACTGACTAAATATTCAATAAAACGCTGGGCCAACAAGGCCGTCATAACTATTACAGCTGACAATCTAACAAAATGTACATAAAAGGCCTACAAGCCCAACATACTGCATTAACTTGACAGGATATGTCTACAAGCCTCCACTGATGGATATACTGTGATCGGAAAAGACTCCGACCTACTCATAACATATATATATATATATATATATATATATATATATATATATATATATATATATACAAAGATGTACGTAAAGCTCTAGACCCGGCAACTCCAAAGGGTATGGAGCTGACCGATCAAGCTGAACTTGGGCAACACCTAATAAGGAGGTCTACCCGTCTGTCTGTCTGAACCTGCACGCATGAAATGCAGCGCCCCCAGAAAAGGGACATCAGTACAAAATAATGTACCGAGTATGTAAGGCACTATACTGAAAGCTGAAACTGAACTGATAATATAATAACTGAAAGCAACTGGAAGTCAATGATAATCTGAAGATATGCTTACCTGCTGATACTGACTCAACTCTCTCAATATAGTAAGTAAAATAGTTGTCCGGCCTTATAAGGCTCGGTATATATATAACTGCTCTGCCGTAGTAGGCTCGCTCATAGGTGCTCGGCCATACTAGGCTCTGTATCTCGGCCAACTGGGCTCGCTTATAGGCGCTCGGCCACAGTAGGCTCGGTATATAACTTAGTAACTGATCAGAGGTTGCCCAATAGGGGCATGCCCATCGATTATATATCGATGGCAATGAAAATACTGTAATATTGTATATATAGACTTTCTACTCTCTTGACTGGAAAAAGAAAACTCAATTGAATATGAAGTACCGATAAGGAGAATATTGTAACTTATAATACTAGGAAAATATACGTAAATTCCGGGACATGAATTTGTTTCTTTATACCTCGTTATCAAATTTGTGTAATTACAAGATCATGCAAAATGAAGGAAGAGTGTAGCCTTAACATACCGGGAGTAGGGAACAATCCGTATGATATTCTTGAGAAAGATTGCACCATACTTCCTTAGAATCGCAAAATCTCACGTTACAGCTCCGACCATTGTAAAACACGTATGCAATCTCTTTGAAACGTAATGTTGTATCATCACAACATTATTTGTGTAAATCATGTTGAAGAAGGCTTAAAGAATGCCAAAGTGCCTATATTTGTATGATTCATGTTCAAAAGGCTTAAGCTAAGTGAATCTTGTTAAATTTTCTAATAAGGTGACACCTTGCCATGTCTTTTATGAGTCACATAGTGGCTTTTATTGCCAAATTTAAGGGCTGCCACGTTCTTTTGATCTAATTCTTATCCAAAGACAACCACTAATTATTAATTAACTAGGTAATGTTCCATTATCCAATAATTAACCAATTACCCACATAATTAAGAATTATCTTCACGGTCATATAGTACATAGTATGGCACTAGTCCATAAATATCGGGTATTATAGCTCGGACCGTATTTTATCCTAAAATATCAGACTTCGACGAAATTCATTTCCTTTGATTTGTTTACCCTTTCTCCTTCATGAACTTACTCATCATGTGTTTAAAATAGCATAATGCTTGTAATCTCAAAATAATCTCATTCCCGAACTTATGTTGATTAACTTACGACAAAACTTTAATGTACGAAAATACGGGATGTAATATCTCATTCCCGAGCTTTCATCAATTCACCTATGGCGTATTTTTACGTACGAAAACACGGGGTGTAACATCATTCCCCCTTTGGAACATTCGTCCTCGAATGTTGACTGATGCACTTATCATTCTCATAACTCATAGCTTTTGCGAATACTTTAATATTCTTCTATCCAAGTAGGCAACTGTTCTTTGAATAAATCCAAAGGCTAGGGTATTCCCCCCTTTAGTCCTCTTTCTCATACCACGACTTGTGGTCGAAACCTTTCTAATCTCGTAACTGTTGCTAATTCTATCATGCAGCCTTTACGACTCAAACTTTGTGTGTGCGCCTATGCGGCTCTGCTTTTCTTTTCCCTCCAGCTTTTAGCCAATCTCTAGGCCTCACTTTGTAAACATATACAGAGCTTGACAAGATGTCTCTCTGGTCATCTATAGGTATACTTGAAGTTCTTTTCTCGGTACATTTTTTTTTGTTTTTTCTTGAACTAACGAATATTGCCATATCTTATTTCATAGATCCGTTTATCCATTCGTATGACTTTATTGCATCTAGGTAGGTCATACTATACTATAACTCTTACTTTGATTTATCGTTATTGAGGTCTTCTACCGAACTCCAGGTTACTTTTGTTACTTATCCCATATGTATAAATCTAAGTCCTTTAATGCTTACTCATTACTTGTTCATTTTAAGAATGACGGCCTAATCTCACCTCATACTTTGTGACTTGTGTCCATCCATTATTGATTCACCTCAATATTGATCTATCATCTACCACTGCTAACTTGATCTCTTATGTAACATTGCCGCTAGGGCTCACGTCTCATTGGGGACATCTGGAGTAATTATATTGATCCACCTAGGGGCGATACTATACTTCCGTAACCGTATTTCATAGTATCCCAACATGATTCACCTTACATGGGTATTTTAATCCCATACAATTCATGATATCCTCTTCAAATCATTACTCACTCGAAGGCCTAAACGCCATCCTTTATCTATCACAATCACACCCTTATTTCACTACCAGGGAAGCATTCCATCTCTTCTAAATGCTACTAGTCATACACTCCTTTGAGCTTATTCAGGCACCCATCAGCTCTCTCTCATTTTCGTGGGCCTAATCCCAAGGGCTTATCCATTCTCGTCACCTTCTCACTCTCCCTTTCTTATCCTTACTCTTGTCTTCCTACAATCTTATCGCTCTACCATACTTTAGCTTGCGACCCATACATATCCATTTATACTACTCGCAGCCTTCTTTCAACTTCCTTACACCATAGATTTCCTTGTGTTATTTTGGAACATCAAGTGAGACATCGCATCGTCTCTAACTCTTCTTTTACTTTCTTAACTAGACCTCTTGATACCTAGAAACCATAGTCTATAAGATATGCCACTGACGATGCCGCTATTATTCCTGGATATTGAATCCCCGCGGTTCT
Source organism: Nicotiana tabacum (assembly GCF_000715075.1). Classification (NCBI taxonomy): domain Eukaryota; kingdom Viridiplantae; phylum Streptophyta; class Magnoliopsida; order Solanales; family Solanaceae; genus Nicotiana; species Nicotiana tabacum. Next base: position 35,176,432 of record NC_134098.1, read on the forward strand.
AGCCTTCTATCCGAAGTATGGACTATTCCCAACCTTCTACATCTGAATATCTCGTATGTTGTTCACTTTTACCTTACTTACCTTAAAATCTCGCATCACATCTTTTATCTCTTTCATGACCTCCTTTCCACATAGGTATAATTCATATTCACAACTTAAAGCTCTATTATAATACTTGCACCTCTGGTGTATACACAATCCGGTGAGAGCTTCATACCGACTTCTTATAAAGTTGGTACTTATTCTAACTGGCTTCCTTATAGAGCCATTATAGAATATGGTTGTTGCATTTTCTCTCTTGCACCTCTAATATTAAGAGTGATTCTGCCATGTTCTCAAGCACAATTTCTATAATTTTGTAGGTCCAATAATCCGACTCTTGATTTACTTCATTGTTGTAACTCTTTAGTTTACTCCTTCTTCTGATCAGCCTTTATGTAAGCTTAAGCTACCTCCCGATCTGTGGTTCATGGTATTAGCTATTACGTTTAGCCTTTCATGGACGCTAAGGAATATCTATGATACAATCCTTTAATAATTCAATCCTTCGTCTATGACCTGGGCTCAATTCTTTCTTTTAACTTATACCGGAATCTTTTATGGCTGTATATGTTGCATGTATAAAACTCCACACTCTTAAGTGTGTTCATAACGTAACTAATTCTGGATCATTGATCGAATAATTCCTTCCGTTCCTTCTCTGCTTCCTTTAAACGTAAGCTATTACTTTTCTGGTCTTTCTGCCTCCTTGTTGCGTGCCTACTTAGCTTATCTCAGTGCCCATACATATTGGAACCCCATACAACTCATATGATCTTGAATATCACTTTGGATTTTACTTCCCGTTCATTAGCCACAGTGAGTGCCACTCTCTTATGGAGGGTATGCAATGTTGTGTGGAGACTTGTTATTACACAACCATTTCCTCTTTAGGTCACTAAGCTTAGGTTGAAGCCTTCTTCCTTACTTTCTCAGTTAGTCTTTCATTATAGTATTTAGGGAGGACCCTCTGACTCTTATAAAGTTGTGATCTTATTACGGACCTTTTGATGTCCTTCCTTGCCTATAGTTATTCATAGTTACTTATCTCCATGCCCTTGTGCTTGTAGGGTTGCCTCTGAACTAGTATTTTGCGTGTCTTCTCAGTGGCACTCAATTTTATTCCCGTAACATTCATATGGTACCTTTAACTACACCGACTCCTATCTGAATATATCTCAAGTATTACAATGATATTACTGCGAGACTGAATTCACTATATTGGGTTTTACTATGCTTATCTTGCATGATCTGCTGATTCGTCTGTAACCTCCTGTCTAGCCAAAACTAGGCTCTTCCTAAATTAACCACTAACTAGTCGTTGGCCCATTCTTATATCAATATTCCATGAAATCTTTTTTGGGTTATTCCCTTAGTGTTAACTTACCTCTCGCACTGGCTCCTTATCTATCAATAACATTTCAGGTAGGAACCCTTACTTCCTTTTCTTGACGTCGTGTTTGCATAATGTTCTGGAATCGTAGCATATCTATAGGATTTGAATAAGTGCAATTCCATCCCTCTCTCATTTTTATCACATTCTTCCTTTACCATTCTATTGTTACTAGAACCACTTAATCCTGACTTAATGCCACATCACTCCATATTCCCCCCTTTAGGGGAGTACTAAGATTCAGTGCTACGATGATCTACGTATAGATGTTTTATCTCTTCATCTTTGGCGTCTTTTCACATTATCGATGACCCTTACTCTCCTTGTGGTAATCCTTCTGGACCAAGAATAACAAATTTTCTTACTCGCGAGGGTGTAACTAGCACACACAGTCCCTTAAGCTTAACTTTGCTCACATTGCTTGCTTTAGGAAAGCGTCTTCCTGAATGACCATTCTCTGAATTTCTTATGAATCTTCTTCTGTTGTTCATTCTATCATCGCCGGAATGTTATTTGAAATTCTCATTATGCCGACCATTACCAAATCACTCAGTCCCTAATTCATGTTTAGTTTATCTTGTTCACCAGTCCATACCGATTTCTATTACTCTAGGGTCTAACTTTCTTTCTGGTAATCACGATAGAGCCACATACTTATTTCTCGAAATGAGGATGTGACTTTATGACCTATACCCTTTTGTTGCCTCAAGGCCTGTTACCTCTCGTATTTTCCTTTCCTTGTCTATAGACTATGTAATACTATCATCCTTGTTTATCTACTGTCGTCATCCGTGTATCACATCTTACTCATAATGTTTCATTAACTCCCTTCTTATTTCCCTGCTAATATCTCTGTCTATCACTTTATTCTGAAAACTTTAACAAGACATTCTTTTGTTTTTAGCTCCCCTTGCTCCATCTATTGGCTCTTCGGGTTGCCTAACATTCTCTCTCTACTAGGGATGGGAGTCATACTAAGGTAATATTTATCCCTTCCAGGATTCAAGTGTCTATCTTTATAGTACTCATATCTAGCTATACTATTTTAGAGTGCGCCATCTGGGTGTCTCACACGGAGGTCTATTAGCACCTTTTTAATATCCTTCGAAAATGTCAACTAACGCAAATAATCCATGCACCATTTTGGGTTATTCTAACCCTAGCCGGATCCTGATATCCCGTCCTTCTCTTACACTACACATGTTAGCCCCCATTGGGCATAACTGAGATGGATGTGGCTGTTTGCCCATACCTTTGTACTGTTGAAGGTAACATAGAATGCTTATATCTCTCTTCCTGAATTGTAAATAATGATCATCTTCACTAACTGGGTACCTCGTACCCTTCTTCATATTGCTTCTTTTACTTGTTGGGATTTGTATTTATCTTCTGAATCTCTCATTGCCTTTCACCATAAAGGTAGATAGATATTCATGTCTTAAGGCTCCTTATCAAGAGGCTTAGTACACATATGATTTACTGAAAACCTTACATTTACTTATCATAAGTATCATGAAAAATCGAGTTCCTCTGGCTCGACTCTTCCATAGACACATTTAATCTCTTACCAACTGTCTTTTTGGATGTAGGCATCGTCGTATTATGGATAAGATAGAGTTTAGGAAATTGAGTTCGTACAACTGAGCTCTACCACACAATCTAGAGTAAGAAGAAAGAGTGACAGTCCTAAATGCCTTGTAGCCTCCTGCTTATAAGTGTGGTGCACGACACACCCATAAACAAGACTATACTAGACACGGCTTGTAGGCTCCCTAGGATAGAACTGCTCTGATAGCACTTTTGTCACGCCCCGAACCTGGGGGCGAGACCGGCACTTGGTGTCTCACCTATTCTCGCGGGCCAACTTGCGACTAAGGGACTCTGAACATATAATGTCATATTTTGGCCATGGGCTATAGTGTAAGACAATTGCGAATACTGACTAAATATCAACAAAAAGCTGGGCCGACAAAGCTATCATAACTACTACAGTTGGCAATCCAAAAAAGTGTACATAAAAGGCCTACAAGCCTAACATACTGCATTAACTGACAGGATATGTCTACAAGCCTCTACTGATGGATATACTGTGATCGGAACAAGGCTACAACCTACTCATAATATATATATATGTATATACAAAGATGTACGTAAAGCTCTAGACCCGGCAACTCCGAAGGGTATGGAGCTTGCCGATCAAGCTGAACTTGGGCAACACCTAATAAGGAGGTCTACCCGTCTCCTAATAAGGTACGTCAGTACGAAATAATGTACCGAGTATGTAAGGTACTATACTGAAAGCTAAAACTGAACTGATAATATAATAACTGAAAGTAACTGGAAGTCAATGATAATCTGAAGATATGTTTAACTGCTGATACTGACTCAACTTTCTCAATATAGTAAGTAAAATAGTTGTCAGGCCTTATAAGGCTCGGTATATATATATAACTGCTCTGCCGTAGTAGGCTCGCTCATAGGCGCTCGGCCATACTAGGCTCTGTATCTCGGCCAACTGGGCTCGCTCATAGGTGCTCGGCCATAGTAGGCTCGGTATATAACCTACTATCTTATCAGAGGTTGCCCAATAGGGGCCTGCCCGTCGATTATAGCTCGGTGGTAATGAAAATACTGTAATACTGTATATATAGACTTTCTGCTCTCTTAACTGAAAAAAAAAATACTCAATTGAATATGAAGTCCCGATAAGGAGAATATTGTAACTTACAAGACTAGAAAAATATCCGTAAATTCCGTGACATGAATTGCTTTCCTTATACCTCATTATCAAACTTGTTTAATTATGAGATCATGCAAAATGAAGGAAGAGCTTAGCCTTAACATACCTGGAGTAGGAAAAAATCCGTATGATATTCTTGAGAAAGATTGCACCGTATTTCCTTAGAATCGCAAAATCTCACGTTACAGCTCCAACCATTGTAAATCACGTATGCAACCATTGTAAATCACGTTGAAGAAGGCTTAAAGAATGCCAAAGTGCCTATATTTGTATGATTCACGTTCAAAAGGCTTAAGCTAAGTGGATCTTGTTAAATTTTCTAATAAGGTGACACCTTACCATGTCTTTTATGAGTCACATTGTGGCTTTTATTGCCAAATTTAAGGGCTGCCACGTTCTTTTGATTTAATTCTTATCCAAAGATAACCACTAATTATTAATTAATTAGGTAATGTCCCATTACCCAATAATTAATCAATTACCCACATAACTAAGAATTATTTCTACTTACTTAAAATTATACTCACTTTTAACATACCTTATATAACTTACTATCACAGTCATTAAGTACCTTGTATGGCACTAGTCCATAAATACCGGGTATTATAGCTCGGACCGTATTTTATCCCAAAATGTCAAACTTCGGCGAAATTCATTTCTTTTGATTTGCTTACCCTGTCTCCTTCACTCTCATCATGTGTTTAAAATAGCATAATGCTTATAATCTCAAAATAATCCCATTCCCGAACTTATGTTAATTAACTTACGACAAAATTTTAACGCACAAAAATGCGGGATGTAATATATCAATCCCGAGCTTTCATCAATTCACTTATGGCGTATTTTTACGTACGAAAATATGGGGTGTAACACTCATACTCTGCTTCATTGTTAGTTAAAGGAACCGTTCTCATTGCTTGCCTTAGGGCTTCCCCCGAAGGTGTGGTTAATACTATGCCAAGCTCGGACCCTTTTATGTATGAGGCTCGATCTGTAAATAAGGTCCAAACCCCCGATGTCGATGCTGACACCATTACTGCCACTTTGGTTCTTAGAGGCAGCAATCCGGAACTGAAATCGAACACAAAGTCAGCCAAGACATGTGACTTTATCGCAGTCCTTGATTTATATTCTATATCGAACTCACTTATTTCGACGGCCCATTTGGCTAACCTACCCGAGAGTTCGGGTTTGTGAAGGGTGTTCCGCAAAGGAAAAGTGGTCACCACGGCTATCGGGTGATATTGGAAGTAGGGCCTTAGCTTCCGAGTGGCGACTACGAGAGCTAAGGCCAGCTTCTCCAAATGAGGGTAGCGAGTTTCTACTACCGTTAAAATTTTACTAACTTACAAAATGGGAGAATACGTACCTTTGTCCTCATGGACTAAAACTGCACTTACCGCTACTTCCAACATTGCGAGGTACACCAATAGTGTTTTATCTTCCTTTGGTTTCGAAAGTAACGGAAGGATTGACAAGTATCTCTTCGAATCTCTCAAAGCCTGCTGGCACTCCGGGTTCCATTCAAAGTTGTTTTCTTTTTGAGCAGCGCGAAGAAATGATGGCATTTCTCTGATGACCGGGAAATGAACCTGCTCAAAGCTGTCAATCTCTCTATCAGCCTTTGGCCATCGTTCACGCTTGACAGCTGGTCCATGATGTCTTCGATGGCCTTGATCTTATCGGGGTTTAACTTAATCCCCCTTTGTGATACAAAAAATCCTTGGAATTTCCAAAGCTAACCCCGACATCGCATATCTCGGGGTTAAGTTTCATGTTATGCTTCCTTAAGAAGTCAAAAGTTTCTTGCAGATGCTTAAGGTGATGATCTGCATTCAAAGACTTAACGAGCATATCATCTATATAAACTTCCATAGTTTTCCCTATTTGTTTTTCAAACATCTTGTTTACGAGCCGCTGATAAGTGGCTCCGGCATTCCTCAACCCGAAGAGCATCACATTATAGCAATATGTGCCGAAATTCGTTATGAACAAAGTCTTTTTTTGATCCTCTAGGTTCATCTTAATTTGGTTGTACCCGTAATAAACATCCAGAAAACTCATTAACTCGTGCCCCGACCATCGCATCGATCATTTGATCGATGTTTGGCAGTGGGAATGAGTCTTTAGGGCACACCTTATTCAAATCCTTATAATCTACGCACATGCAAAATTTATTGTTCTTCTTAGCAACTAGAACTACATTAGCTAGCCAGTCTGGTTACTTTACCTCTCGGATCGAACTAATATCAAGTAAGCGAGTTACCTCTTCTTTGATGAATTTATTCCTGGCCTCCACAATAGGTCATTTCTTTTGTCTTACCAGAGGTATGTTGGGATCCATACTTAACTTGTGACGAATTCTTTGAACAATGCAACATGCTCTAGCTCTTCCGCCATGGATTTTGTCGCATCCGTCTCTTTTGGTACCTAGAAATACCTTGGCACTTGATAGGATTCTGACGTTTCTACCCCCGGGATAACTTCATTCGATTTAGGAGCGGGTGTCAGTTCCTGTAATTTTTATGCGGAGTGTTCCTTCCCTTTGCTACTGCAGATCAAAATAGCATTCATCTCCCTTGCCACCGGTTGGTCGCCACTTATCTATTTAATTCCTTTGGGCGCTGGGAATTTCAACAACTAATGATTTGTTGATGGTACAACACTCATCTCATGTAACCATGGTCTTCCCAGAATAATATTATATCCCATATAATATTATGGTGCATGTCATATCCGCATGTGACCACACAAAACAATCGGCATTAGATTTAAGAAATTTAATAAAGCCAAACCTGATCTCAGGGTGCAGCCATGTCCTCAAGTGGAATTCCCTTTCTAAGAATTCTTCGAACAATGCAACTTGCTCGAGCTCTTTCGTCGTGGATTTTGTTGCATCCCTCTCTTCTGGTATATGGAAATACCTTGGCACCTGATAGGATTCCGATGCTTCTACTCTCGGGGTAACTTCATTCGATTTGGGAGCGAGCATTAGTTACTGTAGTTGCTATGTCGCATTGTCCTTCCCTTTGCTACTGGAGATCAACATCGCATTCATCTCCCTTGCCACCGGTTGGTCGTCCCTTATCTATTTAATTCCTTCGGGCACTGGGAATTTCAGCAACTGATGATAGTTGATGGAACAACTCTCATCTCGTGTAACCATGGTCTTCCCATAATAATATTATATCCCATATCACCATCTACCACTTCAAAAAGAGTCGTTTTCATCACTTCTTCGGCGTTCGTGGGAAACAAAATCTCTCCTCAGGTTATCACGCTTGTGAGGTTGAATCCAGCGAGGAGTTTTGTAGCCAGAATGATGCTTCCGGTGAGTTTATCTTGCTCCAATATTCTCCATTGTATGATATTGGCCAAACTTCCTGGATCCACTTGAACACGTTTAATTTTAATGTCTAGCACATTTAAAGAATTTACTTGTGTGTCATTGTGCGGTAGCAACAACTCGTCTGCTTCCTCCTCCGTGAAAGTGATATCATCTTAGGCAACTTCCCGAAGTCTCTTGCTATGCGTTATTGATACTTTTGTCTTTTTTGCTGCCGATAAGGTGACTCTGTTGATCTCGTTGCCCCCGAAGATCATGTTGATCATCTGGCGTGGGGGATCTTTCCCTGCTTTCGATGGTTTCGTGTTATCCTGGTTGCGACCATAGTTTTTCTTGGATGGGTCACTCAAGAATTCTCTGAGATGACCATTTTCCAACAGTGTCACTACTTCTTCCCAGAGATGTCGGTAGTCCACAGTCCGGTGTCCATTCGTCCCGTGGTACTCACACCATAAATTGGGATCCCTTAGGTTGGGATCGAATCTCATTTGCTTCGGAAATCGTGCTTCTTTGATGTTTCTCTTAGATGATACAAAATCTACGACGCTGACATTAAAATTGTATTCTAATAGCCTGGGGTAGGAAGGCTCACGCATACTTGACGCTTCCTTGTCCTGCAATGATCTATTGTTCCGACCACGATCAGACCTTCTGTCGGTAACGAATCTATCTGCTGAACGGAATCCTCTGCCGCGGCCTCCGGTACCTCGAAGACCGTTTGTCCGTGTCAAAATCATCTTTTGAATTTTCTATGTTCCTCTACCGTCCCTTTGCTGACGACGGGAAACCAACCTGATTATCTACAATCCTTATCTTCGACTCGTATCGGTTGTGGACATCCGCACAAGTCGTTGCTTGGAACTCAAGCAAACATTCCTTCAGTTTCCGGGAAACATCTTGTAAGGTCCTGTAATTTTACCTAAAACCCGGGATTTCGTGGTGCCAAGGTAGACTTATGTGTTGATGATTGAAGAGATTCTTTGCGGCGAGCCAGCTCACCGCAGTACAGACTTTTTGGGTTCAAGAATGCACTAAATTGTTGATAAATATTTTTCTCAAGTGAAGGCAAGTTTGCGGTCCGTTTCGCAACTGCAGAACAATTTCGCGAGCCGCATAAGCGTAGCAGAGTGAAGCAGAAACTTGAGTTAATTTTAGGACCTGTATGCTGTCCATTATGCTGACGCATAATAGTTATGCGGACCGCATAATACATCGCAGAATAATCATGGAGATTTCTAGAGGGAAGTTCTGCGGTGTATTATGCGACCGCAGAACAAGTCCGTGTGCCGCAGACCGCACCTGAAACAACACAATTTTTGGAGATTAATTATGCGGTCCATTTTGTGAGCCACACATCAACTCTACGGTCCACTCTGCGATCGCAGACTTGGAATCAGACGGTCCATTTTCTGATTTTTATTGTTACATCATGCATTTTCGTACGTTAAAGTTTCGTCTTCAGTTAATCGACATAGATACGGGGATGAGATTATCTTGAAGTTAACGTATTTATGCTATTTATAGCAAGCGATAAGTAAGTGCCATAAAAGATAAAAGGGTATACGAATTAAAGAAAATGAGTTTCGTTGAAGGTTGCCGATTTAGGATGAAATACTGTCCGAGCTATAATACCCGATACTTATGGACTAGTACCATACAAGGTACCTTATGATCGTGATAGTATGATTTATAAAGTATATTAAAAATGAGTAGAACTTTAAGTAATTTAAGACAATTCTTAATTGTGCGGGTAATTGGTTAATTACCGGGTAACGGTACATTATCTAATTACCTAATAAGTAGATAAAGATTTAAATTTTCCACCCCTACCCCCACATGGCAGTAAGCCACTATTAATATATATGACTAAGCAGTCATATGAGCTTAGGTGGCTATCTAAAGTGAATAGGACTTTAACGTGTAATCCATTCAAAGTTGGTACAAAGTTTGGTTTCATTACAAAGTTGGTCTCATTTTGGACATGGAATAAGAAAGTAAGAATTAGATACTTTTCCTCCAAATTCTAAGAAATTCAAAAACAGACGCTAAGGTTCAATCCAACAAAGCTTCTAACAAAAATTCTTACAACCAACCAATTCTAACGAGAATTGTTAGAACCGTAGCAACGTAACATTTTGCGGTTCTAAAGGAGTACGGTGCAATCTCCTACTCCAGGTATATATATGTACATTGACCCATGACCAGATGGTGTTATATACGCATATTTATATGTATATATATGTATATGTGTGTGTGTGTGTGTATGTATATATATATATATATATATATATATATATATATATGTATATTGGATATGGGAAAAAGGTTACGACGTTATATACGCACCACCACCTGATCAGTTGGTATATGTTGATGATATTGCCCACAATGGCCGAGACGATATGATGGGATACCCTCAGAGGCTTGATGATATTATGTACACCTATACCTATGCATGATACGACATTTATATGCACGTGCATGACATTATAAATGTTTCTGAATTTACAAAGTTATTCAGGCTTACAGATGGATTTCATTATTCCATGTTTCACCTATGTCTTTTATGTACTGATTTTCATGCCTTACATACTCAGTACATTATTCGTACTGACGCCCTATTTCCCGGGGCCTGCATTCCATGCCTGCAGGTGCAGGTAGGCAAGTTGACGGTTCCCCTTCTTAGGATCCTTAATCAGCGAGAATTGGCGTGCTCCACTTGATTCGGAGCTGCTTTTGATTTTGGTACGATATGCTTGTATACATATATGGGTATGACGTGGATCAGTCCCGTCATTCTACAATTGTATTTATATTAGAGGTCTGTAGATAGTTATGATTAGTCGGATAGTATGCGGCCTTGTCGGCTTCCAGTTTTGGGTATATAGTTGTTTATAGCAGCCTTGCCGGCTTGTCCCACTGTATTCCGTATGTATGTGTATATAGTTTTGGTCGTGACATTTATAAACCGACCCCATTTTGATAAATAGCCTTTGGGGCTTGTTTTGAAGGAAAAAATATGATATTTTAAAAGAGAAGTGAGAGTGTTCTAGAGAGAGGAAGAAGCTCAAGTACTTTATTCATCAAGATCTTGTTCAAGCTTTGAAATCCAACAAGAAAATCTCCCAAGATCTTCATTCAAGAGGTAAGGTTCTAACCCTGGTCTTCAATTTCGAGATTGGGGTAAAAGATGGGTGATTGGGAGTATGATTCTTGGGTGTGAGAGTATTATGTTTACATTCATGTACCAATAAGGTTTGTGGGAAGATTGTTGAGCCCAAATGATTAAAGATTGGGTTGTGAAGTGAAAGAAATCTTGTGGAAGAACCTTGTAACCAATTTTCACATCTAGTGTTCGATAAAATGCTCAAATGAGCTGAAACCATGAATCTCTCCCTAATTATGGTTCAATTTTATTATATCTCTAGTTGATTGGAATTGCTAGAAGTGTTGGGACGTTGTGGTAATCTAAGGGAAGCTCAAGCAATGTATGTTGGCTAAACTTCTCTCTTGGAATTGAATCACACAATATTCATGTAAGTCCCGAATTCTTCCCTATACAATTGGCTATTCTGAATAAGATTGTGGTGAAAGATATATGTTCAATATGTATCACAAATGCTTTTATCATGTTATGTTATCATTTGAGAATGTGTTCAAAGTATGGGCTGTACATTAAATGTTTCGACTTCAAGTCAAGTTCAAATGAAGGCAATTATGCCAAATTTTGTGAAAATTCTCTATGTGCCTAAGACTCTTAATTGCTCACATGTGTACTAAAACCCTTGATTTGAAACGCCTTGTTGTTGATGATGATGATGATGTTTGAAAGTGAAAAAGGTGAGTATGAAATACTAAATACGACCGACGTGTCAAGAATGATTTTATAATTGTGGCCACTAGTGCTAATAAAATAAAAAGATGTGAAAGAAGTATGAAACAAGATGATTGGTAGAAAAGGATGATGTCAATCCATACATCATTGTGGTGAGACGGCCTAGCCGATCAGGTCGTGATCGGATGCCTTGCCGCACACATGGTGGTGATTGTGCTGGAAATTATAATTAAAAGTGTGATTGTGGTTGATGTCTCGGATGGAACGGCTTAGCTGATCGGGTCGTGATCAGACTCCATGCTAAAAGTACCATGGTATTGTGAATGGTGGCATATTGGTACTAAAAATCTCCCAACTTAAGATATGGAAGTTTATTTGAACACTGTCTTGGTCCTAACTTCAGGTTTGATGTTGTTTGAGGCTTCCACTGATGTTATGATTGTTCTTGCTTGTATTATTAATCATTCTATTGAGAGGGTGTTTTGTCATTCATACTAGTAATATTCCATATGTACTAACGTCCCTTTTGTCGGGGGCACTGCATCTTCAATGGATGCAGGTGGTTCCACAGCAGGAGACATTGATCAGTGATAGCGGTACACCCTCTTCCCAGCTGACTTGGTGAGCCCCACTTCATTTTGGGGTCATGTATCATTTGTTCCTTGTGTATTGTGTTTGAGGTATAGCCGGGGTCTTGTTGCCGGCACTATCATAGTACACTTTTATATCTTTTTGAGGCTCCGTAGACATAGTGTGGGTTGTATGTTAGTGTCGGGATGTCAAACAAGTTATGTTGTGTTTGAACTACTTGTTCCACTTGAAACCATGGAAATGTGTGTAATTTGAGACTTTAAAATGAAGTAACTAATGGTAATGAATTGGTATTGTATACATGATCTCTCTATTGTCTAATGAACAAAAATATGTATTCTTTTTAATTGTAAGCCAGTTTGGGTAGAAAGTATCTAACAGGCTTTCTTGACCGGGTTCACTTGGTTGAGCGCCGGTTGCGCTCCCTGAGTTTGGATTGTGACACGTCTGAACTTCTCGGATTCAATCCCTCGGTGAATGCTTCAGCTGCCCATTCATCCGAAATAGCCGGGAGAAACATCCTCTTCTTTTTGAACAGGGTAACGAACTCTCGCAGCAACTCGGATTCTCCTTGTGCAATTTTGAATATGTCGGCCTTTCGGGCCCGCACCTTTCTGGCCCCGACATGAGCCTTAATAAAATAATCCACGAGCATCTCAAAGGAATCTATGGAATGCTCGGGCAATAATGAATACCACGTCAAGTCTCCCCTCATGAGAGTCTCACAAAATTTCTTCCGCAAAACAGATTCAATCTCGTGAGGAGCTAAATCATTACCCTTCTCCGCAGTTGTATAGGTGGTAATATGCTCCTGAGGGTCTGAAGTTCCATCATTCTTTGGCACGTCGTGCATTTTAAACTGCTTCGCGATTAATTCTGGTATCGTGCTTGGTTTGTATGGAAACTGAGTATACTTTTTTGAGTCTGGTCCTTTCAACACCGGCGGTGGGCCCGGGATTTTGTCCATGCAAGCGTTCACTTCTCTCATAAACCATAAAAGTTCATTCTTGAAAGGATTGTTTTCGTTATTGTGGCCGGATCACTCCCCCAGCTCCATCGGAACCAACCTCCCCGCTCGGGGTATTCTAATCGACCCTCTGCATTGCTTGATTTTTGGGAGCGCCAGGAAGAATTGGATCTCGTTATTTGCATTATTAGAACTCCCCCGATAATAAATGCTTCAACTCCGTCATAACCTTATCCTGCCACATGAGGTAGCCTAGAATGATCGCTTGTTGCTCTTATAGGACCCTTACCGCATCAACAATGTAAGGCCCCCTAAAACTTTACCGAAAACCCAGGGTTTCATGGTGCCAAAGTAGACTTATGTGTTGACGAGTGTTGGGGAGTAGAAGAAAAGTTTTGGAAATACAGAGCATTTTAGTGGTCGCAGAACTGGTCTGCGGACCGCAGATCTTCCGCTGACTGAGGTAGAAAGCAGGGCAAAATTCTGGACCATTATGTGGTCCATTATGCAGCCGCATAAACATTATGCAGGTCGCACAACCCATCGTAGAATCCAGCATGAAATATTCCAGAGGAAGGTTCTGCGGCACAATATGCGACTGCAGAATAGGTCTGCAGACCGCAGACTGGTCGCAAAGTGGGGCAGAGTTGCCCAATTCTGGAGGGCCATTGTGCGGTCCATTTTGCGGAATGCAGAAGCATTATGTGGTCACATATCTGACTGCAGATCGGCGTCGGGGCATCAATTATTTAAAATTTTGACCCGACCCTATTTTGATATATTGATGTAGAGGGAATCTTTTGAAGCAAAATGTCACGCCCAAAACTCAGGGAACGCGACCGGCGCTCAACCGAGTGAACCCGGTCAAGCAAGCCTATTGAGTACTTTCTACCCAACTCACCCATGATTTAAAGAGTATACATAACTTCGTTAATTAATCAACAAGGAGATCATGAAGACAATACCAGACTCATTACCATTAATTACTTCATTTAATAAGTCTCAAAACACACACATACACCTTCATGGTTCCAAGTGAAACAAGTGATTCAATCACAACACAACGTGTTTCACATTCCCAACACTCATATACAATCCACACTAAGTCTACGGAGCCTCTAAAGATACTAAAGAGTACAGTGATAGTGCCGGCAACAAGGCTCCGGATATACCTCAAAACACGATAACACATACGAAACAAAAGATGAACAACCCCGAAATGAGATGAGGCTCACCAAGTGAGCTGGGAAGAATGAGCATCGCTATCACTGGTCAATATCCTTCGCTGTGGAACCACCTGTATCCATTAAAGATGCAGTGCCCCCGGCAAAAGGGACGTTAGTACATGTCGAATAATACTAGTATGAAAACAAAACATCTATTCAAGAACTTGAAAATACAACATGAATATGATGAATTATGGTAACAATCATAGGCCTTAGATAGCCATAAAAGTTAAACTGATTTGTTAAGAACTTCTAATAACATTAATCCAGTCGGGGATTCTCTACAACTACCTTTATACAGAGAGGCTTTGCCGGCTCATCCCAATACATGTGGGTGGAGGTGTAATCATAATACCAGAACTTTACACAAAGTGGCCCCGCCGCCTCACCCCAATATATGCGGGCAGAGGTGTATTCCACAATACCAAGATTCTACATAAAACGGCCTTGCCACCTCACCCCAATATATGCGGATAGAGGTGTAATCCTAATCACAATCTCTACACAATTTAACATCATAGTTTTCATTTGAAACACGACTTGAAGTTATAACATTTAGATATGCAATCCATGCTTTGAACACATTCTCACAATAGTTACACAACACAACAATAACATTTGGAACACGTACGGAACATATATCTCTTGTCACAAAGATTATTCGAAATAATCGAATCGTGGTGAACAACTTGAAACATACAAGAATAGTGTGGGGTTCAATTTTTAAGAGAATAGTATAGCCAACATACCTCAAATTTGTCCCTTAACGATACTACAATGATCCCATAAATGAAGCAACTTCAATCTACAATAACAACATCCAATGTGACATATATTAGTAACAAATTCCATAATTTAGGCAATTTAGGAATTTTATCAAACACCTAGTAGGCATGAATCTCTACACCTCTTAACCATAGAATTAGTTTATCCAACTACTATCATTTACCAACAATTTAACCCACCATCATTCTTAAACAATTTATAACTTCCAACATCACATACATGACCATCCATACATACCCAACCAACAAAATTCCATCAAATAATCACCTTTCAATCTCTACAATGGTTATGAATTTAAATTGGGAACTTATGGATTCCAATCACCATACCATAAGTGCCAATACTTAATTCATATTCACATTCCCATAATATATCCATGCATGTATGTCTAAGGGTGTAGGATTAACTTTTGGAAGAAAGCTTGCAAAACCCTCCTTTTATTTCTTGAAGAAATTTCTTGAAAATCTATGTATTTTATGGAGGATTGAGTTAGTATTAGGATGGAATTGATGGAATGAAACACCAAATTATTAGGGATTACTCACCTTGAAGATGGGGGGAGTTGGAGGTCTTGAGAGAGTGGAGGAAAACCCCAAAGTTCGTCCAAGAGAAATGAGGAAAAATGAACCCCGAAATGAGTATACAATGTTTCGGGCGCCACATGTGGTGTGGGGCGCTGCCTATGGCGCTGGTTCCAGAACATCAAGATTCCTGCCACCAGGGATAGTGCCCCACGCTACCCTGGGCGCTGGTGATGGGAATCATTTCTACTTCGCTCGAAAATAGGCATAACTCACTCATATGATGTCCGGATTCGACGATTCTTTTTGCTATGGCTCCGTAATTTCCATACTGATCTAATGCTTTAATCAAAACCGAATTTGGAGCTTGTGTTCTTAATGTGATACTACCTATACTCGAAGACACGACGTCGAAACATACTATAAATATCCAAATTAAATTTCGGGCATACGCCCGAGTCCAAAATCACCATCTAGACCTAACGGAATCATCAAAACTCAGTCCCGAGATCGAATATAAAAACAAAGTCAAACGTGGTCATAATATATCATATGAAGCTACTCAAGACTTCAATAATTGAAAGGAGCATAAATGCTCAAAATGACAAGTCGGGTCGTTATTTTCTCCCCCACTTAAGATCATTCGTCCTCGAATGAGGGTTAGAACCCGTCATTAGCATCCAATGTGGCCCAACTAGTAATTCACACACACCTGATGTTTCAAAATTTGGCTAACTCCCTAAATTTCTAAACATTTTGCCAGAGTCTCCCCTGTGACTGGGCCTATCTACCTGTCAGAGAATCCCAAAAACCAACCCTAACAACATATACATAATCCGATGATGCAATGTAACATAAAAACAACACCAATTGTGGCCTCGTAAGCAAAATATATTATCAGAAAAGGAACACCCTTAGCATAAGCTGTACAAATGATTCGTAATTCATAGGGAAAAATTTCATAAAACGATTACATAGCTATTCAAACAAATAAGTGTACTTCTTCTTTTTTTCTTCCTCGGCCTTCCATGTGGCCTCTTTAATTTTCTGGTTTCGCCATAACACTTTCATGGAGGTAATTTCTTTATTTCTCAACTTTCAGACTTTCCGATCAATAATAGAAACTGGAATCTCTTCATAAGTCAATTCCTCATTAACCACAATAGTCTCTACCTGAACAATGAGTGTCAGGTCTCCAACTACTTTCTTCAATATATACACATGAAATACCAGGTGCACTAATGACATCTCAGGTGGTAGCTCAAGCTTGTACGCCACCTCACCAATCCTCTGTATGATTATGTACGGTCCAACATAGCTCAGACTCAATTTCCCTTTCTTACCAAAATGCATTACGCCCTTCATGGGGGAAACCTTCAAGAATACCCAATCATCTTCTTTGAACTCCAAATACCTACGACAAACATTCGAATAGGACTTCTGACGAGTCTGAGCAGTTTTCAACCCTTCCTTAATTATCTTAACTTTTTCCATAGCCAGATGCATGAAGTCTGGCCTTATCAACTCTGCTTTCCCAATTTCGAATCACCCAATGGGAGATCTACATATCCTATCATATAAAGCCTCGAACGGTGCCATCAGAATGCTAGCATGATAGATATTATTATAGGCAAAGTATATGAGTGGAAAATGATCATCCCCGCTATCTTTGAAGTCTAGAATGCAAGCGCGCAACATATTCTCAAACATCTGAAGGGTAGCTCTGCCTGCCCGTCAGTCTGCGGGTGAAAGGCTGTAATAAGATTAACCTGCATACCCAAACCTTGCTGAAATTTCATTCAAAAATTAGCCATGAACTGTGCCCCCGATCAGAAAAGTAGAAACTGGAGTGCCATGCAACCTGACTATTTCTTTGATATACAACTGAGCGTATTGTTCTGCTGTGTCAGTATCCTTAACCAGCAAGAAGTGTGCTAATTTTATGAGCCGATCCACAATCACCCAAATCGAGTCAAACTTATGAGGAGTGCGAGGTAGTCCTACCAAAAAGTCCATATTAATCATTTCCCACTTCCACGTTGGAATTTCTATAATCTGTGCCAACCCACCGGGCCGTTGGTGTTCGGCCTTCACTTGCTGACAATTTGGACGTATCGCCACAAAGTCCGCTACATTCCTCTTCATATCATTTCACCAATAGACTTCCTTAATATCATGATACATTTTGTAGAGCCCGGGTGCACAGAATACCTAGAAGTGTGAGCCTCGGTCATGATTCTCTCCCGGAGTCCATCTACATTTGGAACACATAGACGCCCTTGGTACCTTAGTGTACCATCACCCATGCCAAGAGAAAAGGTCATGGTCTTATATTTATGAATCCCCTCTTTCAATTGTGCTAACAATGGATAGTTGTATTGCTTCTCCTTGACTTCCACAACAAGTGATGATTCAGCCCTATTTTGCACAATCACCCCACCTTTACTAGAGTCCGCAAGACGAACTCCCAAACTAGCCAATCGGTAAACTTCCTTGGCCAATGGCCTTTGATATGCCTCCAAGTGTACTAAACTACCCATAGATTTCCGGCTCAGAACATCCGCCACAATATTAGCCTTCCCCGGATAATATAGAATATCAATGTCGTAGTCCTTGAGTAACTCAAGCCATCTTCTCTACCTCAGATTCAATTCCTTCTGCTTGAAAATATATTGAAGGGTCTTATGGCCCGTGAATATATCCACGTGGACCCTATATAAATAATGATGCCAAATGTTCAATGTAAATACTACCACCGCAAGTTCTAAGTCTTGTGTTGGATAGTTCTTTTCATGATTGTTGAGTTGCCTAGAAGCATAAGCTATCACCTTGCCATGTTGCATTAATACAAACCCAAGCCCGATCTTTGAAGCATCACAATACACCACAAACCCATCTATACCCACTGGTAGGGATAACACCGGTGTTGTAGTCAATCTTCCTTTCACCTCTTGGAAACTCCTTTCATAAGCATCTGACCATTGGAACTTAATCGCCTTCTGCGTCAATTTAGTCAACGGAGAGGCAAGAGTATAAAACCCATCCACAAACTTTCTGTAATACCCCGCTAAGCCTAAGAAACTACGAATCTCTGTTGGAGTTGTAGGCCTCGGTCAATTCTTCACAGCTGCAATTTTCTGAGGATCACCTTAATTCATTTACTAGAGACAACATGACCCATGAATGTGACAGATTAAACCCAAAATTCACAATTTGAAAACATTGCATATAACTAGTGCTAAAATAGGGTTCGCATAATTACCTTGAGATGATCGGCATGTTCCTTTCGATTGCGTGAATATACAAGGATATCGTCAATAAACACTATTACAAAAGAGTCGAGGGATGGCTTGAAAACTCGGTTCATAAGATCCATGAGAGTTGTCGGGGCATTTGTTAGCCCAAAAGACATTACCAGAAATTCAAAGTGCCCATACCGGGTTCTGAAAGCCGTTTTCGGAATATCCTGCTCCCTGATCTTCAATTGGTGATACCCGGATCATAAATTAATCTTGGAAAAATACTTAGCACCCTGCAACTGGTCAAACAAGTCATCTATCCTTAGCAGTGGGTACTTATTCTCGATTGTGACCTTATTGAGCTGCTGATAGTTAATACACATTATTAGTGACCCATCCTTCATCCTTACAAAGAGAACCGATGCACCCCAAGGCGACACACTCAGCCGGATAAAAACCTTATCTAATAAATCCTTCAATTGTTCCTTTAGTTCTTTCAATTCTGCTGGTGCCATCCTGTAGAATGGAATAGATTTAGGTTGCGTATCTGATATCACATCAATCCCAAAATCGATCTCCCTGTTTGGTCGTATCCCAGGGAGCTCCTCCAGAAAGACTCCTAAAAATTCATTCACAACATGAATAGACTCAAGTGTAGGTGCCTCAGCATCGGTGTCTGTAACCCAGACCAAATGGTAGATACACCCCCTATTAATCATCTTCGTGGCCTTAAGGTAAGAAATAAACCTACCGTTAGGCACCACATCATCCCCCTTCCACTCAATAACTGGCTCATTTGGAAATTCAAACCTAACGGTTCTGGTTAGGCAATCAAGCTTGGAAAAACATGAATAAAGCCAGTCCATCCCCATTATTACATCAAAATCGACCATTCCCAATTCGATGAGATTGGCCATGGTGTCCCGACCATGCAACGTGACAACGAAAACCCTATAAACCTATGCGACCAAAATAGACTCACCAACCAGAGTAGATATAAAGAACGGCTCATAAAGCGTTCCGGTTCTATCCCAAATTCCATAGCAACATAAGGAGTGACATATGACAAAGTGGAACCGGGATCGATAAGAGAATATACATCATGGGATTGGACAGAAAGTATACCTGTGATAACATCTGGAGAAGCCTCTAAATCCCGACGCCTCCGCATAGCATAAAATCTGCTTGGCCCTCCCGGATTCTGTGCACCACCCTTAGCTGCACCATGCCCTGCGGATGCTGGGGTGCCTCGAGCTGGAGGTGTTGTGGATGTAGTAGCTGCAGAATTAGCTGGTTGCGCCGTACCTCTGCCCATGATCCGGCGGGATGAGTGGAAATCCCTCTGAATGTGACCCCTCACACCGCACCCATAGCATATAGGTAGGTCCATAAAGCAGGCCCCAAAGTGCATCCTCCCACACTTGGGGCATGAGAGCCTCCGTTGCTGCTGAAATATTCCGTTAGGCCGACCCTGCTGGTGGGGTCCCCTATTTCCCTGACTGGGTCCAGATTATGGTGCACTTATCGAAGACTGAGCGAATGATTGAGATGGTCCTGATGTCCCTCCCCTGAATGCCGACCTACCTACCCCCACCCCCCAGAAGAACCACCAAAGTTGCCTGCGGATTGGGCCATACTGCTACTCTGATGCTCCATTCTATTCTTCAATATGCGGGTCTCTGTGGCTTGAGGAAATGCCACCATCTTACCATAGTTCATATCGGAGTTCAAGGCAGTTGTAGCGGCCTCGTTAATAACCAAAGGGCTAAGTCCATGTACAAACTGGCACACCTAAGCCTCCACAGTGGGCAACATGTGAATAGCATGCTTGGACAAGGGTACGAACTCCATATGGTACTCCCACACATTCATACTACCCGACTTCAGGTTTTCAAACTTAGCGGCATGGACCGGCTTAGTCTCGGAAGGGTAGAAATGATCCATAAAGGCATCGGTGAACTCACTCCATCTCACTGGAGGGTTTCCCTCCTCACGGGACTCCTCCCACATTTCAAACCAAGAATAGGCCACCTCTTTCAAGAGGTAGGTGGCTAACTCTACTCCCTCTGTCTCAGTAGCGCGCATAACTCGGAGAGTCTTGTGCATCTCATCAATGAAGTCTTGGGGGTCCTCCTCAAGATCAGTACCTGTGAACACTGGTGGATCCAACTGGGGAAACCTGTTCACCCTGGAACTAGTAGATTCCCTAGCTGACTTGAAGGTGTGGGGGCAACATTTGATCTCTGGGCCTAGGAGGCCACTATCTGAGCCAACATTTGTATGGCTCTCCTAAGATCCCCATCAAAAATACCAGAATCAGAAGCTGGAGCTAGAGGTGGAACTAGAATATCAGTTGGAGGGACCATTGCACCCTCGGTAGGTGTAGGGACAGGTGTGGTCTGATTAGTTGTAGTATCATCAGGCAGTGTAGTAACTGGAGGGATATCCTCACCCCTCGGGTGTTCACCCACATCATCAAATATATAACTCACTGCCACTCTTGGGGTGACATTGGCTCTTTGGCCAGTTCTTGCCTTCTTCTTAGGCGCCATGTACTGAAAGTTAGAGGAAAGCACGAGTTAAAGGAGGAAAAATCTTACAATTAGCTCAATTGCACGATCGAGAACATGAAATAATGGTGTTATTCTTAAATGCCCAAGTAGCATCCTAATTATAGATATGGTCGACAACACACCAATAAGAAGGACTCGACTTGACACGGCTCCGAGATATCCGAGGACACTTTAAAACCATAAGCTCTAATACCAAGTTTGTCACGCCCCAAACGTGGGGAGCACGATTGGCGCGCAACCGAGTGAACCCGGTCAAGCAAGCCTATTGAACACTTTCTACCAAATTCACCCATGATTTTAAGAGAATACATAACTTTGTTAATTAACCAACAAGGAGAGCATGTAGGCAATACCAAATCTATTATCATTAATTACTTCATTTAATAAGTCTCAAAACACATACACACACCTTCATGGTTCCTATTGGAACAAGTGATTCAATCACAACACAACTTGTTTAACATTCCCAACACCCATATACAACCCACACTAAGTCTACTGAGCCTTTAAAGATACCAAAGAGTATAATGATAGTGCCGGCAACAAGGCTCCGGCTATACCTCAAAACACGATAACACATACGAAACAAAATATGAACAACCCCAGAATGAGATAGGACTCACCAAGTCAGCTGGGAATAATGAGCACCGCTATCACTGGTCAATATCCTCCGTTGTGGAACCACCTGCATCCATTAAAGATGTAGTGCCCACAGCAAAGGAGACGTTAGTACATGTCGAATAGTACTAGTGTGAAAACCAAAACATCTATTCAAGAACTTGAAAATACAACATGAATATGATGAATTATGGTAACAATCATAAGGCTTAGATAGCCATAAAAGTTAAACAGATTTGTTAAGAACTTCCAATAACATTTATAAATGTCCAGTCGGGGATTCTCTACAACTACCTTTACACAGAGAGGCTTTTCCGCCTCATCCCAATACATGTGGGTGGAGGTGCAATCATAATACCACAACTTTACACAAAGCGGTCCCGGCGCCTCACCCCAATGTATGAGGGTGGAGGTGTATTCCATAATACCAAGACTCTACACAAAGCAGCCTTGCTGCCTCACCTCAATATATGCGGGTGGAGGTGTAATCCCAATCAAAATCACTACATAATTTAACATCATAGTTTTCATTTGAAACACGACTTGAAGTTTTAACATTTAGATATGCAATCCATGCTTTGAACACGTTCTCACAATAGTAACACAACACAACAATAACATTTGGAAAACGTACGGAACATATATCTCTTGTCACAAAGCTTATTCGGAATAATTGAATCATGGTGAACAACTTGAAACTTACAAGAATAGTGTGGGGTTCAAGTTTTAAGAGAACAGTTTAGCCAACATACCTCAAATTCGTCCCTTAACAATAATATAATGATATACTATACTAATCAACTTCAATCTATAATAACAACATCCAATGGGACCAATATTGGTAACAAATTCCATAATTTAGGCAATTTAGGTATTTTATCAAACACCTAGCAGGCATGAATCTCTACACCTCTTAACCATAGAATTAGTTCATCCAACTACTATCATCTACTAATAATTTATCCCACCATCATTCTTAAACAATTTATAACTTCCAACATCATATACATGACCATCCATCCACACCCAACCAACAAAATTCCATCCAATAATCATCTTTCATTCTCTACAATGGTTATGTATTTAAATTGGGAACTTATGGTTTTCAATCACCATACCATAAGTGACAATACTTAATGCATACTCATATTCCCATAATATATCTATGCATGTAAGTCTAAGGGTGTAGGATTACCTTTTGGAAGAAATCTTGCAAAACCCTCCTTTGAGTTCTTGAAGAAATTTCTGGAAAATCTATGTATTTTATGGAGGATTGAGTTAGGTTTAGGGTGGAATTGATGGAATAAAATACCAAATTAGTAGGGATTACTCACCTTGGTGGGAGTTGGAGGTCTTGAGAGAGTGAAGGAATGTTACATCCCGTACTTTGATATTAGAATTAGTCATAGTAATCCATATGAGCTAGAAGGGGTTAAGACCATTCATGAGATTATAGAGGATTGGTGACTATGTTATTGTAAGACTCCATAAGTTTAACAACATTGATACTGTTAGATACATTTTGATATGGTATTTATTTTGAGTGGAACATTTATTGTAGAAAAATGCTTAGAAAGTATGATTTTATATAGTTATTAATATTACTACTTTCGAAAATGCTTTAAATTATACACATAATATGAGAAAGTTTATGAGATTTTCTTTATTGTAAAGATAGAAATTATTTTCTCACAAGAAAAGAAGGTTATCTTTTTACCATTTTAAGAATTAAGCGTACGAGAATTTTTACTTTTTATATGAGATTAGAAAAATTATAAGTTGAGAAAATATATGTATTTTTACATGGATATTTTAATAAAATAATAGTGTATGTATTTATTTTATATGGTACCACATGACCATGATAGTAGGGTACATAAAGTGTGTTAAAAATGAGTAGTATTTTAAGTAATTTGAGATAATTCTTAATTATATGGATAATTGGATAATTAATAAATTTTAGTGGGAGATTAATTAAAAATCTTTGGGATAAAGATTAACGTGGCAGCCTTACCTTATGGGAATGGTGACTCTTAAAGTCATTATATTATGTGGCAAGAATTGATATGTGAGATTTAGCAAAGTCTTAAGAACGCGAGTCATTCAATTTAATAAAGAAGAGTCATATATTCATTTGAAGTAAGTCATAAACTCATTCTTTATGTGCATCCGATAAGAATTCAAATGTACTTGTTTGTGTGTTATTAACATAAGTCACATAAGCAAGTATTGATATTAACAAAAAAAAGTAGTCTATAGAGTTGTTTGGTTTGTGGTAGGATTTTGAAATCTTGGGTTGTTGATATTTTGATTTAGAAGATAATTGCTATTCAACAACCACAAAGCTTCATACATCAACTTGGACAGATTCTAGAACTTAACTTTTAGTACTAAATTATAGGATAAGAGTGTCATATATCCTGACGTGCAGTTCATTATATTTGAAGCTTCAGACTAAGTTTTACCTAAACAATGCAGAATTGTGAATTTTCGGTGAGCAAGCTCAATTAAAAAGAGCTTGATTGATGAAAGCAATTCATATGTGGAGAAGCCAAGCAACTAATAACCCATATAGTTGAAGTATGGTTTATGTTTCAGAATTGTAGCCAAAAGATATTTGAATTATATCTCGAGCCACTAATCTTGTCCTCTAGTAATTTGGTTTTCCTTATAGAGTCAGTTTCTATATTGATTGGAGACTTCTTCGTAGTGAAGTAAGGTGGAAGAAGACTAGTTTTGGCATATAAGATTGAGGCGTGGAGGAGATTGTTCATGGATACAAGTAGAAAGTTGGTCTTAAAGGTATGTTAAGGCTAATTCTTTTTTTTCTTTTGGCATGATCCAAGTAATAATACGTAAACGTAATGTTATTCCATAAGTGGTTCTACTCTTAGTAGGTAAGGATGTCTATGTTATTCATTCCTGTAAAGTGATATTCAAGCATTTCTAAGCATATTCCTAAATCTCTATTGAGTTATTTGATAAAGATGTTAATGTTAATAATATAGTGATACACGCATCTTCATGCATATTCATTTACCACTTTGCTACGACCGGTCGGGCAGTTACCACCAGTTGGGCAGTTATATAGCATTATTTACCACCAGTTGGACAGACATGCATATTCATTTACCACCGAGCTATGGTCGGTCGGGCAGTCATGCATTTACCACCGAGCTATGGCTGGTTGGGCAGTTACCACTGATTAGTTGGGCAGTCATGCATCATACGATATGGATTATAGTCTCAAAGAGAAGCATTATATATATAAGTATACTAAGTATGCATATACGGTGGCACTTCAGAGACTCAGGTTGATTCTTATATCTCTTTAATTAATGTTGACTTATGGATATGTTTCAGTTCTGCCTTACATACTCAGTACATTATTCGTACTGACGTCCTTTTGTTGGGGACGCTGAATTTATGCCTGCAGGTATAGATAATCAGTTGGACGAGCCCTCATATTAGACAAGGTTAGCATTCAGCGAAGGATCGGTAAGACTCCACTTCATTCGGAGTGCAGTCGAGTCTATAAGTCATCGTGTCAGAGTTTTGCTACAGATTTAGCCGGTACCCTGTCCCATTTGATGTTAAATAATCTTAGAGGCTTTGTAGAGAGAGGTTCATTTTGTACAGTATGTCAGAGGCCGTGACGGCCCATATGTATTCATGTTTTAAGAAAAATGGTTCAGTGATACAGTGTTGCCCACTTATAGTTATACATTATGAGTTGTGGCCATGTTGGCCCATGATAGTTACAGAAGAAAAACAAATGAGTTACACAGTGGTTCGCTCGGGCCAGCACGACACTGGGTGCCAGCCATGTCTCCCCAGGTTCGGGGTGTGACAAGGAACACCCTAAAGTTAGGCCAAGAGAAATGGGGAAAAATAAACCCCGAAATGAGTATGTAATGTTTGTACACCACGTGTGGCGTGGGGCACTACTTGTGGCGCTAGTTCTAGAACATCAAGAGTCTTGGCGCCAGGGATAGCGCCCCACACTACCCTGAGTGCTAGCGATGGAAAATTGTTTCTATTTCGCCCGGAAATGGGCTTAAATCACTCTTAGGTTGTCTGTATTCGACGAATCTTTTTGTTATGGCTCTGTAATTTCCATACGGAATTAATGCTTTAATCAAAACTGAATTTGGAGCTCATTTTATTAATGTGATATGACTTATACTCGAAAAAATAATGTCAAAACATTCTAGAAATATCCAAATTAAATTTCGGGCATACACCCTAGTCAAAATCACCATCCAGGCCTAACGGAATCATCAAAACTCCGTTCCGAGGTCGAATACAAAAACAAACTCAAACTTGGTCATAATATATCATATGAAGCTACCCAAGACTTCAATAATTGAAAGGAGCGTAAATGTTCAAAATGACAAGTCGGGTCGTTACACAAAAATCTTGTATTTTAGACAGAAGTTAAGTGTTCAAGAGAGAGGGGGAACCCTAGGCTAGTTGTTCACCAATCCTTGCTCAAGACTTGGAGAATTCACAAGGAAAAGAAATGCACAAGGTCTTCATCCAAGAGGTAAGATTCAAACCCTAGTCTTCAATTTCGAGTTTGGGTATGAGATGGGTAATTTGGGAGTATGATTTTGGGTATGGGAGTTGTTATTTATCACATGCATGAGCTAATAGGGATTGTGGGGAAGTTATTGAACAATCTTGAGTGGTGTTGGTGTTGACTTAGTTGTAGAGTGAAGGAAATCTTGTGGAAGAACCTTGTAATCAAATTCGCACACCTAGTGTTTGATAAAATGCTCCAATGAGTTGAAACCATGAATATCTTCCTAATTTGTGTTAAATTTTTCTATGTCTCTAAATAGATCGAAGTTGCTAGGATTTTCGGAATTGTGTAGTGAATTGAGGAAAGATCTAAGCGAGGTATGAAGACTAAACTCTTATTCCAGTATCGGAATTCCGAATCCTTGTAGAATTCTATCATGCGTAATCAAACATGAAACGATATTGTTGTGGGGTATTCAAACTAGTAGAATTGATGCCCAATTGGCATAACGTGTTAGAACCCTCGTGTATTAATGATTCTCTATCTTTGACTTAATCATGTTATACCCCTTTGGGAAGAAGATCTTGTATGAAATCAATGTGAGTAAACACCTATTTCTCATATGATGAAACTTTATGAATTTATTCTTGCTAAGGACAAAGATGCCAAACAGTTAAGTATAAGGGAACTCTTTTGTACATATTATTATCATTTTGGGAACTCGAGCTGTGGCGTTATGGTTACACCTCCACCCGCATTCATTGAGGGTGAGGCAGCGGAGCTGCATTGTGTAGAGTTTTGGCATTGTGGTTACACCTCCACCCGCATACGTTGGGGTGAGGTAGCGGGGCCGCTTTGTATATAGTTGTGGTATTGTGAATATACCTCCACCCGCATACATTGGGGTGAGGCGACGGGGCCGCTTTGTGTAGAGTTTCTGGTATTGTTATTGTACCTCTACCCGCAAGCATGTTAATAATTCTTTTATTTAAAACTGTTATGATACCAACAAATCAACAGAGTATGAGATAATGACTCCACCGCAAGGAAATTAATCTTGAAACTCAATTCACCAAGTAACACGGGGGCACATGTTGGCACATTAAAGACACAAAGTAAATCACATAGAATGCATGACTCACATAAGAAGTCATAATCGTTTCCACACAAAAATAACAACAAATAACCAAATACAATCAAAATACAAGTGTGATGATTTAAGGAAAAACTATAATTGTTCAAGTCAACATGCCATTCAAATGTAGAATGTACAACAAATTCACACCGAGGTACCACCTCATATTCACATTTCACAAATCACAATCACAGTCTTTCCTTATATCGACGCATGAGCCTTATATTTGGATTTTTTAAAATATTTTTCCCGAAATAGCTACACACGCTTTAACCCACTTATGTCGTCGTGTGGCTTCAAGTAATTCCCTTACTAGCAACACACATATAAATCTCACCTTATGTCGACACATGCACATTAACCCATATTTTTATACCACCGCATGCGCTTCAATATCACAACACAATAACAAATCGCACCACAAGTGCCCATATGCCACAACTTGTCAAAATCAATAATATCAAAGTCACCACAACACATAGGCCACGGCTCAACCACAGCGTGAACAAGAATCTCAATAATAATAAAATGAATGAGAATTACTCAACAAGAAAAGATATCTCAATAATCAACAACTTCAACCTCAATGTAATAATAGCTTTCATAACTTCAACTTCCATAACTCAAAATGAAGGTATTCTCACGAAAATACAAATTCCAATTCAATTGTATAACATAAGCTTAACAACGAAAATGGTAGTATGAAATAGCAACTACGTCTAAATGCATGAGAATAACTCAACACGAAAAGACACCATGTAATAACAACTTCAAATAAGAATAATTCAACAATAAAAGAGGTAACATGACAATAAGAGAGGTAACAACTTCAACTGATGCATATAAGAGAAAATTTGACAATAAAAGATAGAATGTCTGCTAACAACGTCATATAAGGCATGTAAGAGTAAACTTAACAATGCAAGACATAACATGATATGACAATTTCAATTAAATGCATGAAAGAAGCCTAAGAGTCTAAACCAGTCAAGCTACCACATATAATCTTGTGTACACATTTATCACCTCGTGTACATTATACACGTCTTTCACATAATTCAAGTAATACAATCAACCCAAATCCTAAGGGGTAGTTCCCCCATACAAAGTTAGACAAGATACTTACCTCAAAAAGCTAAATCAATCTACTAATAAGCCCTTCACGCGCAAATCCACTTCCGGACGGCTGGAATCTGGCAAAAATAACTTAATATCATAAATAAAAGCCATAGAAAATAATTCTGAATAATAAAGCTTCGATCATTAATGAAAACCAAAAAGTCACCCCAACAAGTAAATCATGGCCCCGCACATCAGAACCCGACAAAACTAATAAATTCCGAACACCCATTTGGATACGAGTCCAATCATACCAGAATTATTCAATTCTAACCTCAAATCAGCCTTCAAACCATCAATTTATGTTTTAGAAAGTTTTTACTAAAATGCCCAATTTCTCCAATTCAAATTATTAATCAAACATTAAAATCAAGGTTGGAATCCTGAAATAATAACAAATGCGAGTCAACAATACTTACCCCATTCCAACTATTAAAAATCCCCTCCATAATCGCCCAAAACCGAGCTCCAACATCTTGTGAGAAAAAGTAACTAAATTCTGAAATAGGAAAAAAAAATGCGGCAGCTGTCCCAGCTCGATTCAAGTCCTAGATGATCCCAAAACATATCTTAGATAAGCCCAATACAATCCTTGTGAGATTACACCCGAATCACCCAATTTAGGCTTCAATGTGAGATAGATTTGATGTTTTGAAATTTTAAAAGAAATGTAGCATTTTTGTAATTATTTACACCTACAAAAAATCAACAATAACAAAATCTTCGTTTTAGCACCGAAAACTCATTCGAAACCTCCCGAACACAAACCATATATGCATTGCAATCATAAAATGTGCTAAAATTCTGATCGTGCACTCAAAACACCGAAAAAGGACATCTTGATCCTATATTCACTATGGTCAAACTTTAAATTCTTAACTTGTTTCTCAACCAATGTGCCAAAATACACCCGAGACCTTAGGACCCCATCCATACATACCAACAAGTACAAATACATCATAAAACTAATCCAGAGCCTCAAAACACCTATGGGAAGATCACAACAAAGAATCGAGGCTCAAACCGAATAAAATTTCTCTTAAGTTGTTAAATCTTCATTCTTTCAAAAGAAAGTCTGAATCACACTTAAATACTTCGGATTACTTTCAAGCTTTGCATACAAGTTCATTTCAACTATATAGATCTGTCCAAATTCTCGGAACACCAATTGGAGTTCAATAACATCAAAGTCAACTCTTGGTCAAACTTATGAACTCTTAAGTTCTTCAAATAGCCAACTTTCGACAAATAGTGTCAAATTCTTCTAGAAACCTCCGAAACCAAATCTGAACAGACATACAAGTCAAGAATCATCATACAAACCTATTGGAACATTCAAAATTTGATTCCAAGTCCGTTTACCTAAAAGTCAAACCTTGGACAACTCTTTCAACTTAAAACTTCTAAAAGAGAATCATTCTTCCAAATAATTCCTGAACCACTCAAAAAACCGCAACTAACCATACATGCAAGTCATAATACATAATATAAAGCTACTCAAATTCTCAAACGACCGAATGGAATGCTAAAGATCAAAATGACTGGTCGGGTCGTTACATTTGTAATGACCCGGCTGGTCGTTTCGAGAATTTATGTCCCGTTCGGTGGAAAAAGGCCCTGAGCAGCTTTGTGTTATGTATATTGACTTATGTGCATGGTTGAATCCAGTTACCGGATGATTCGGAGTCATTTGGGACACTTGGTCCCTAAAACGAAAGCTTAAGTTTTAGGATTTTGACCGTAGTCGGAACTGTGTGAATACAATGCCGGAATGAAGCTTCGTTGCTTCCATTAGCTTCGTTGGGTTATATTGGACTTAGGGTCATGTTCGGATTATGTTTCGGAGGTCTGTAGCTCATTTAGGCTTGAAATGGCAAAAATTGAATTTTTGGAGATTTGGACCGGAAGTGGACTTTTTGATATCGGGGTCAGAATGCAATTCTAAAGTTGTAACAACTCCGTTATGTTATTTGGGACTTGCCTGCAAAATTTGACGTCATTCCGGGTTGGTTTGATTGGTTTTGGCAAGAGTTTTCGAAGTTGGAAGATTTGAAAGTTCATAAGTTCGATTCGTGGTGTGATTTGTATCTTCGGCATTGTTTGATGTTGATTTGATACCTCGAGCGAGTCCGTGTTAGGTTATGGAACATTTTTAGTATGTTTGGACGGGGTCCCGGGGCCTCGGGTGTGTTTCAGATGGTCTACCGGTCATTTCCTTCTATTTTTGAACTGTTATTTTCTGTCATCTGGTTTCCTTAATCGCGTTTGCGTCCCTTCCTTCGCGTTCGTGAAGAGTAATTTCGGAGGAGGGAATATTATTTCTTCGCGTTCGCATTCCTCATTCCACTATAACGGAAGCCAACCTTTTCCTTCATCACGTTCACGTTCATCCCACGCGTTCGCGTAGCTATGTCATTCCACTCTTCGTGTTTGCGTACTTCTTCACGCGTTCGCGAAGAGGTGTTGTTGGGCCATCAGATTTTTTCTCTTTGCATTCGCGAACGTGTTGTCACGTTCGCAAAGCACAACTGGGCATCTTTAATTTTTCTTCTTCACGAACGCGAATGCCCTTCTGTGTTCGCGACGCACAAACACCTGGGAAGAATAAATAGTACTCTATTCCGAGGGTTTTGCCATTTTCACCATTTGGGAGTTCTAGAGCTCGATTTTGAGCGATTCCTTATGGGGTTTTCAAGAAAATAGATTGGGTAAGTGTTCTTCACCTAGAATTTATTATATTCCATGATTTTATCTTTATTTGTATCATTTAATTTATGTTTTGCATTGGGGAAAATGGTGTTTTTTGAAGAAAATTTCCAAAATGAAATATAATGATTTGAGGGACGAAATGGTATCAGAAATTGATAATTTTTATATGGTTGGACTCATACCGGAATAGGTGTTCGGGTTTTGTAAAATTTGTTGGGTTCCAAGGTGCGGGCCCGGGGGCCCAGGTTTTTATGATCTAGAATAGTCTCTTATGAGTTTTATTTGTGCTTTGAAGTTATTTTGATTAGATTTGAGCCGTCCGTATGCCATTTCACTGAGAAGTTCATTTTTTGAGTATCGGTCTGTGTACGCGAGGTAACGAGTACGTGCCCGGACTTATTTGTGGAAAATTGGCCTTTTAGGGATTCTTAGGTCCTTATATTCATTGAATATGCAGTTGTTCTCGTTACAATTACGTTTCTAAACTTCCAGTTTCAACTCTACCTGTTTTAATTGAAATTAATTGCTTCATGATCCACTCTTATTGTTCATTTGATTCGTATGTGCCTTAACTGAAATTGTTATCTCTTCTATTGCCATGTTGTCTTTTCCCTAATTGCTCATCTTTATTTGATGTTATAATTATCTCTTCTGTAATTGTAAATCCTTAAGCGAGGCTATGATTATCTTTCTGCTGCTTATCCCTAATTGAATTTGTTGTATCTCTTTCTTAATTGCCCAACCTTAAAAGAAGTTAGATATCTTATATTTTAGTGACTCGTCCTTATTTGGAATTATTCGCCCTACGTTAGCTCCCTTGTTGTCAAACTATACATTATGGACCATTGTTACATAATATTTCCTTTCTTGTTGAGCTGTTCTTATTATGACTCGCATTCTCTATTGTGGCTACTCCTTGTGAATTAGTTCATCTGTTTCCTTGAGCTTTGGAATTTCTGAGTTGACGTATTTGTTGTATCCTTGTATTATTGTCATTTGTTGCTGTTGTACTTATTGTGGTGATGTACGAGGTTTCTGCCTTGTGGTTGTGGTTATTGTGATGCTCGAGGTGTCTGCTGTGCGGTTGTTGTTATGGGGTTGCACGAGGTTTCTGTCGTACTATTGTTACTATTGATATTTGCACATTCGGCATGACAAGGAGGGGTATGTATAACAAGGAGGGATATATATATATATATATATATATATATATATATATATATATATATATTGTGGGCTGCGCATGTGGCGAGACAAGGTGGGAACATTATTATGCATGTATGGCGAGACAAGGCGGGCACTTACTTTATTATTGCACTCGTGGCGATACAAGGTGGGCTATGACAGGGATTGATTTGTGATGGCCTCGGGGCATTCTTGTTGTTGATATTTGTGTAGTGGTACACTTACCTGTGTGAGCTTTATCTTGTGAAAGTGGTGAGAAACATATTCTACGTGTCGTCCGTTTTTTTCCTTATGCTTATTTGCTGGTATGGACTATGTTAGGACACTTACACAAGCACACACGTAGTTAAGTACTCTTATCGGATAAGATGTGTTCTTGATATTGTTGAGCATATATGCTCACCCTTGTTTACTTCCCTTCTCTGTGAGAATGGCTCTATTGGCGCATGAGTCGTCAGTGCGGTTATGAGATGTTACGAGGATACAAGATGCCAAGTGTTAAGGTTCAGATATTGAGACCCGTGAGTTGTGATTTGTCCGAGGTTCGATGCCTCGTGGAGTTTGTTGACTAAAACCTGATGTAAAAGTGGTTGTAGTTGCTGAGTTATTACTTGTCCCTGCTGTATTTGTGATTCCGAATTTAGGTTGTGTTCCATTCACTTTTCTGTGTCATTTTTATGGTATTCTGTTGATACTTGTTGTTTACTTTCTTATTGCAATTACTGTATTGTGAGCCATATTGCATAGTTTTTATGTAGATGTCATATTTCTGTTGTTCCTATACTTATACTTATTCATTTTATTAGACCAGTGGGTGTCTTGACTGTTCCTCGTCACTACTCCACCGAGGTTAGTCATGATACTTACTGGGCACCGCTATGGCGTGCTCATTCTACACTTCTGCATATATTTTCATGCAGATCCAGGTATTTGTTCAATAGTAGCTGTGCGGCTCGTTGCTGTGGAGACTCAAGGTAAACCTGCTGTAGCGTTCGCAGGCTTCGGAGTCACATCCAAGATTTCGTTTTGCACTAATTATTCTTATTTCTAGATAGTTGTATTTAGAAGTTTTCTAGCAAACACTCTGTAGAGCTTATGACTTGTACTACCGGTTTTGGGAATTGTAATTAAAGAGATTTCTATTTCAAATTGTTGGATGTTATTTAAATAATGTTGTTGTTTCAATTAATGTTAGTCTTACATAGTCCCTAAGACTAGGTGCCATCACGATACCCAAACGGAGGGAAATTTGGGTCGTGACAACATTCTCCCCCACTTAAACATACTTTCGTCCTCGAACGTACCAAGAGTCGTTCCAAAGCCATCAAATTGCCATATAACCTCACCATACACACAACCATGGGTTATCCCACGTCACCCCAATCCATGTAAGCTCGACAACACCGCCTAACAGAGGATCCTTACTTCAACTTTAGTCCATAAACATTAAAACCCAAATCCCTAGCATCGGGAACTCATTATATGACCCTATTCTTGAATCTATGCACCGTATACTCTAAACAAGTTGTATCAATCCATAACCATATCTCAAGACAT
Source organism: Nicotiana tabacum (assembly GCF_000715075.1). Taxonomy (NCBI): domain Eukaryota; kingdom Viridiplantae; phylum Streptophyta; class Magnoliopsida; order Solanales; family Solanaceae; genus Nicotiana; species Nicotiana tabacum. Next base: position 35,210,536 of record NC_134098.1, read on the forward strand.
ACTCAAATGATATACCACATAACTCAAATAATCATAGCAATAAATTCAGAGAGCAATAGCTGCTCGATAACCAACCCGACACCGGTAACAAACCTCATATCAACTAAAACCTTATTCTGAAACTTCGTACACTCCCATTGATGAAAGAAACATACAGAAACTCATAACCACCCATCAGATCAACAAGTCGGGGAGCTCTCTTGCCAGGTAAGAATCGTAGCTAAACATTTAAGCCGACTAGTAACACTATTCTTCCAAACATACCTTAATCAAATTCGATGGCACTCATTTGAGGCCCAATAACCTCACCTCACCCAATACAAGCTACTCGACTTACATGTCACACAAATCGTACTTAGAGCCATATACCATGCAATAAGTGCATCAACGAATAATAACTCAGATATACCCAATGATGGAAAGAGAATGGAAATGAAGAAAACATCCCGCCAGCTCAACAGATACCACCACGAAGCGCAATGCTTTCAATCCACCACACAAGGGGAAACATAACATACAAAATAAACACAAAGGATCATATCCTAACATAATTCCACTGCGATGCATGACCCAATCTGGCACCGGTTCACCTGGAATACGCCGGGCCATGATACTCACAATCAACAACCACAAGCATATGAACAACAAACATACGAAGTGCGTGACCATAACCATGGAGATAAGGATATCACTATATACCAAAAATAGGAAGAAAATAACCAAGGCACAATCAACAAATCAACACCCGAAGAGCAATCTCACTCGAATTTCGCTACAATGCCCAAACATAACTGCATCATATGTAAATAGTCAACAGTCTCACAACCCATCGTGGAGTAGAAGAGTAACACATAGAACACATCAGAATACGAATAAGGTCAACTCCAACCGATGATACCACCCGCTACAATAACTGTGTAGAGTAGACACGTTTGACCCCGTGTAGAATATACATTCTCATTAGGCCTACCAGTGGCCTCCAAATCAATTCCGATCCTTCCAAAATAGGTGCATGACCTCCGAAAAGCCCACAATAGCATGTCTATAACACATATCATTAGTCGCAAAGCTCTTATCACACCTTTACCGTCTGCAACCATGGAATAAGCTGCCTCTAAGAAACTTCTTAGTCTTCTGATCCTTAGAATGCAAGAATCTCCATATCGGATCCCAACTGCACTACTCAAGTGACCGACACCTTCCTCATACATGATCATCCCATGATAAATACTTCGATAATTCATTCGTGCCATATAGCAAAATTTGAACATCAACGGACGATCAATCAGGAGATTACCGTAATACTAGTCAGGTATCCGCAAGTCGAAGCAAGGTATGCCTTCTAAAGTGCGCACCCTTCTCAAAAGTTACCAAATGATGCTAGCATTATTCTAAACATCTAAAATCATCCATGATATCTAAAACTTGTGACCCTATCCAAGCGAAAATAGTAACACCCAACATGTTCTTTATGCCGGTAGCAGACATCTAGTTCAAACAGTGGTCGACACTATCAAGAACTCTTCAAGACCCATCTGCCACCATCAAGCCATCAAAACTAAAATTCTCCAACTCAACCAAATCACGCCAGCCGTCAAACAACCAAGAGTACTGCCACAAAAATGCTGGTAAGGCATTATGATTCCAAAAGAAACAATTACATTTATTGCCATGCTGACCCAACACTACCAAGCTGACCCACTTGCTCGAATCTTCCTCGACTTGTCTTCAAGTTAACATTTCTCCTCGTCGGTACATAATTATTCCAAAACAAAGCTCGCTGCGGGAGATCCTAAAAGGAATCACGTCGTCCGAAGGCCCATAAACCATTGTATTTCCTGTGAAGCACCCAACAATGCTATAACCGAGATACTAACTCTAAAGAGACCTTTTGTGAATCCTAAAATGCTTTTCTAACCTCTCTGATACTGAAATTTAGATTTAGCAATAATACAAATATACCGCATATATACCTCAGACAAAAAGCTGATATCACACTTGCCCACGCAGTCTGATCGTTGATAGTAAACTCCCCCACTTGGCGCAAAGCCATAGGACACAACATCTGATGATCCACAATACGAGCCTTCATAAGCTTATACAGCACCAATCAAATACAAGAACCCGTTGCATCTCACATATGAACACCTGAAGATGTAGACGTCTGCGTCCTCCGTATGGACAACGCCTCGAGATAATGATCAAGCATCCATGTCGCCCCCATAGCCCATCCGCAGCATTCTGAACCATTGGAGTATAGTTGATACAGAGTGCGCATCATCATATATGGGTGGATGTAAAAGAATTTAAGATGTAGGCTTCAAGCTAAATCAATTCCACAAGATAAGGAATTAAATGAGTGAAATTTCCTAATAGTTTTGTAGCCTCTCGAAGATAAGTACAAACGTCTCCGTACCGATCCGCAAGACTATACTAAATCTGCTTATGACTCTTAGTGCCTATGAACCTAGAGCTTTGATACCAACATGTCATGACCCCAAAATCCCACCTTGGGGTCGTGATGCCAGCTAGTCTCTAAGACTAGGTAAGCCTAACAAATGAGGAGATCTAAAAGAGATAACCATCTTAAGTATATAAAACATAAACTAATAAATGAGATAATGTAACTAAAATTGAACAAATGTTATACAATCCCAAGAACCGGTAGTATAGTCATAAGCTCTACCGACATACACTAGAATTTTTAAATATAATATTGTTCTTAAATAAAGATAAACAGCAACAAAGATAATATCTGAAGGTGACTCTGATGCCTGCGAACCTCAAGAAAGTATACCTTGAAGTCTCCAGCCGCGATGAAAAAATGAATGAACTCAAATCAGGAAAACAGATGACAATTCAAGTAATCAAATTGTTCCCACACATGACTTACAGTAAGAATTACCCCGAGTAACCACAAATCATAAGCCATAGTTCCGATTCTTACACGCATGGCACCTCGTGCCCACATTATCAATCAGCTTCGCACGGCAAAGTCCACGTGCCACCATGTACATTGTTTCCGAGTCAAATGCCAAATAAAATGTTCGAGATGTTTATGTAAATACGATAAGGCATAACAACAATCTTGAATGAAGTAAGGCATCAAATGAGATACTGAGTTTAGAAAATAAATAAAGTAAGATAATGTATAATATATACAAAATAAAGTATCAGGTGAGTTTAGTTTAGAAATCAATAAGGTAAAGGTGTGATGACAATTTCACGCAAAGTAAAACATCAAATAAGGTAATGAGTTTAATTTGAGAACCCAATAAAAATAAGATGTGATAATGATTTAAAAATAACAAAGCATCGAGTGAGATAATATGTTCTATCTTAGAGGTCCCTTTAAAAAACATGTTAATAATTCTTTTATTTAAAACCATTATGTTACCAATAACTCAATAGAGTATGAGATAATGACACCACAAAAGCAAATTAATCTAAAAACTCAGTTCACCAAGTGACAGGGAGGCACATTAAAGCAACACAGCAAATCACATAGAATGCATGACTCACATAAGAAGTCACAATCGTTCCCACACAAAAATAAAAAAAAACCAAATATAATCAAAATACAAGTGAGATGATTTAAGGAAAAATCATAATCGTTCAAATCAGCAAGCCTTTCAGATGTAGAATGTACAACAAATTCACACCGAGGTACCACCTCATATTCACATTTCATAAATCACAATCATAATCTTTCATTATATCGCTGCGTGACCCTTACATTTAGAAATTAAAAATATTTTTACCGAAATAGTTACATGCGCTTTAGCCCCCTTATGTCGCCACATGGCTTCAAGTAGTTCCTTTACTAGCAGCACGCACATAAACCACACCTTATGTCGCCGCATGCACATTAACCCTTATCCTTATACCGCCACATGTGCTTCAATATTACAACACAATAACAACTCTCACCACAAGTGCCCATATGCCACAACTTGTCAAAATCAACAATACCAAAGTCACCACAACTTATAGCCCACGGCTCAACCACAATGTGAACAAGAATATCACTAATACCAAAATGAATGAGAATTACTCAACAAGAGAAAAAACCTCAATAATCAACAACTTCAACCTCAATATGATAATAGCTTTCATAACATCAACTTCAATAACCCAAAATGAAGGTATTCTCACAAACAGACAACTTCTAATTCAATTGTATAACATAATCTTAACAACGAAAAAGATAGTATGAAATAAACAAGTACGTCTAAATGCAAGAGAATAACTCAACACGAAGAGACATCATGTAATAACAACTTCAAATAAGAATAATTCAACAATAAAAGAGGCAACATGACAATAAGAGAGGTAGCAACTTCAATAAATGCATATACGAGCAAATTTACCAATAAAAGGTAAAATGTGTGCTAACAATGTCAAATAAGGCATGTAAGAGTAGATTGACAATGGAAGACATAACAAGATATGACAATTTCAATTAAATGCATGAAAGAAGCATAAGAGTCTAAACTGGTCAAAATACAACATATAAGCTCGTGTACACACTCGTCCCATCGTGTACACGTCTTCCACATAATTCAAGTAATACAATCAAAACAAATCCTATGGGGTAGTTCCCCCCACAGAAAGTTAGGCAAGATACTTACCTCAAACAAGCTAAATTAATTTACTAATAAGCCCTTTAAATGCAAATCAATTTACGGTCGGTTCTAATCTAGCCAAAATAACTTAATATCAAAAATATAAGTCATAGAAAACAATTTCGGATAATATAACTTTGATCTTTAATGAAAACCAAAAATTCAACCCTGAGCCCGCACCTCAGAACCCGACAACCATCACAAATTCCGAACACCATTTATATATGAGTTCAGTTAGACCAAAATCATTCAATTTCGACCTCAAATCTGCCTTCAAATCATCAATTTATGTTTTAGAAATATTTTACTAAAATCTCCAATTTCTACAATTCAAATTATTAATCAAACACTAAAATCGAGGTTGGAATAATGAAATGATAATAAATCCGAGTAAAAAATACTTACTCCAATCCAAGTAGTAAAAATTCCCTCCAAAATCGTCCCAAACCAAGCTCCAAAACCTTATGAGAAAAAGTAACTGAATTCTAAAACAAGAAAATAAATACAGCAGTTGTCCCAACTCGATTCAGGTCCTAGATGATCCTGAAACTTATGTTAGATAAGACCAAACCACGATCCTTCCTAGATTACAGCCAAGATAGCCTCTCGAATTACCCAAATTAGCTTTAAAATGAGAGAGATATGTTGTTTTGATGTTTTAAAAGAAATCTGAAAATTCCAATGGTATTTTCGTGATTATTTACACCACAAAAAAAACCAGCAATAAATAAATCTTTGTTTTAGCACCCAAAACTCATTCGGAGCCTCCCATACACAAATGATATATGCATTTCAATCATAAAATACGCTACGGATATGCTCGCGCACTCAAAAGGCAGAAAAGAGGTCATCTTCTTCCGATATTGACCATGGTCAAACTTCAAATTCTTAACTAGTTTCTCAACCAATATTCCAAAATACACCCGAGACCCTCGGGACCCCATCCAATTATACCAACAAGTACAAATACATCATACAAACTTATCCAAAGCCTCAAAACACCCACAGAAATATCACAACAAAGAATCGAGGCTTAAACCAAATAGAATTTCTCTTAAGTTGTTAAATCATCGTTCGTTCGAAAGTGTGTCTAAATCATACTTAAACACTTCAGATTACTTTTAAACTTTGCATACAACTTCAATTCAACTATATAGATCTATCCAAATTCTCTGAACACCAATTGGAGTCCAATAACATTAAATTCAACTCTTGGTCAAACTTATGAACCCTTAAGTTCGTCAAATTGCCAACTTCCGACAAATAATGTCGAATTCATCTAGGAACCTCTAAAACCAAATCTGAACATGCGTACAAGTCCTAAATCATCATACAAATCTATCAGAATAATCAAAACCTGATTACGAGTCTATTTACCCAAAAGTCAAACCTTTGTCAACTCTTCCAACTTAAAGCTTCTAACACGAGAATCAATCCTCCAAATCAATCTCAAAGCACTCAAAAACTGAAACTAACCATACACGCAAGTCATAATACATAATATGAAGCTACTCAAAGTCTCAAACTACCGAATGGAACGCTAAAGCTCAAAACGACCGGTCGGGTCATTCCACAAATAGTGATATTGGGCAACTTTGACACCATTCTTGGCATCTTCGAGGAAGAGCGTATGCTTAAGTGGGAGAGAATGTAACTACCCGACTGGTTATTTTGAGCACTAGCGCATCGTTCGATGGTTTGAGGCCCTGAGTAGTTTCACTTTATGTATTATGACTTGCACGCGTGGCTGGTTTCGATTTTTGTAAAGTCTGGAGTTGAATTGGAAGAATAATACTCAATTCAGAAGCTTTAAGTTGGAATAGTTGACCAAGTTTTAAATTTTGAGTCAATAACCTCGGAATCGGGATTTGAAGGGTCCAATAGATTTGTATGATGATTTTGGACTTGAGCGTATGTTCGGGTTGAGTATCGGATGGTCGGGGAGCGTTTTGGCGCTTAATGCGGAAGGTTAGCATTTTGAAGGTTTTAGAATTTCCTAAGTTTGACTTGAAGTTGGCTTTGGTGTTATCGATATACGTTTGGAATTCCTAGCCTTGGAATAGGTTCGTATTATGACTTGTGACTTGTTCAAGTTTGGCGTCATTCCGAAATGTTTAAGTGTGATTTAGAAACGTTCGGCGATGTTTGAGTGCTTGAAAGTTAAACGAGGGATTTTGATCATCCATTCATAGTTTGTATGTTCTTTGGTGTGATTTGAGGCCTTGAGAAGGTTAGTGTCATGTTTTGGGACTGGTTGATGTGATTGGATGGGTCCCAGGGGCTTCGGGTGAATTTGGTATGGGCTACGGGCCATTTCTCCATGTTTGGACTGCTGTTTCTGGTGTCTAGTGCTTCCTTCTTCGCGGTCGCAAAGAAAGGGTCGCGTTCGTGAACGTCTTTTGGGCGTCAAGCAGTTTGTACTTCACGTTCGTGTAACGACTTGACCGGTTATTTTGTGTAATTTCACCCTATTACCCCTTTTTATGCTTCTCACATGTGTGTTTATGATTTTATCACTTGCGGTATTGGTTAGTTTCGTTCCGGAAAGCTTTTGGATCGATTTGGACCCTTTGATTCTTGACTTAGAAGTTTAATTTAGAAATATTGTCCAAACTTTGAGTTTTGTGAAAACGACTCCTGAACTTTGTTTTGATGGCTCTGATAGCTTCGTATCATGATTTCGGACTTGGGTATATGCCCGGAATTGATTTCGGAAGTCCGTAGGTTGATTTGCCAAACTTTGAAAATTTGAAGTTGAAAAGTTTGATCGTAGGTTGGATTTTATCTATCGACCCCGGAACTTAATTTTGGGACTTGGAATATGTCTGTTATGGTATTTGGAACTTATATGCAAAAGTTGGTATGATTTAGAGTTGATTCGATAGGATTCAAGAGTTTATTAGTAATTTTAGAAATTCTTGAACTTTACTTTGAAATTCATGCGTTTTAATGTTCGATTCGTAGTTTTAGATGTTATTTTTGTGTTTTGATCACGTGAGCGAGTTCGTCAGATGTTTTTAGACTTTTGTGGAGGTTTGGTTTGGATCCCCGAGGGCTCAGATGAGTTTTGGACATGTTTCAGAAGGTTTTGCACTGAAAATGATTTGCTAGTGTTGATAGTGCTCAATTATCGCAATTGCGAGCACCAGTATCCCAATTGCAAAGGTGACAGTGGGGGCAAAGATGTCACAATTGGGACTCCCCTTCGCATTTGTGAAGTCGTCATAATTTGGACTAAGTTCACATTTGCAAATATTTGTTCGCTTTTGCGAAGTTCCCAGCTTTGCAATTGCGAAGCCTTTTCTCGCAAACGTGATGATGACTTAGGCTGTCAGGGTTCGCAAATGCGAGTCCTGGTCAACAAATGCGAACCCTGTGTCACAAATGCGAACCCTATGTCACAAATGCAACATCTGCAGCTGGTACAAAGGGCTGGGAGACGGGATTTTTGAAAACATTCTCTCATTTTTGAAACCTAGACTCGGTAGAAGGCAATTTGGAGAGGGGATTTTCACCTACAAACCTTGGGTAAGTGATTATAATCTATTTCTAATCATATTCCATCAACATATCTTAAATTTTAACTTCAAAATCATGTGAATGAAAGTGAAATTTTGTGAAACCTTGTCAAGTTTTTGAAAAAAATAAGAAATTAAGTTTTGAGAGTCGATTTGGACTCGGATTTTGAAACTAATCACATATATGAACTCGTGTGGTCATGGGTAGTCGGAATCTACCCTTGGACCTGAATTTTGACCGGGAGAGCCCTTGGGTTGACTTTTTGGGAAAAGTATAAAGATCTTGGCTTTATCTATTGTAATTGAATTCCATTTCATTGTTTGATGATAATACGTCGATTTTGGTTAGATTTGAGCCATGTGGAGGCAAAGTTTAGGGGAAAAGCTATTTTCGAGAGTTGAATTAGCCTGTTTGAGGTAAGTATCTTATTTAACCTTGTGTGGGGGAATTATCCCTTAGGAGTGGTATTGGTTGATTCATTTGTGTTATGTGACAGCCGTGTACGCAAGGTGACAAGTGGGTACACGGGTTGTACGTGGTATTTGACCAGTTTAGGCTACTTAGACTCTTTCCATGCCTTAATTTAATTGTCATATCATGTTCTAAATTCGCATAGTTAATTTATTCTTACTTGTGTTAGTCTATCCTTACATGCCTTAAATGATTTCATTAACACTTGTTCTACATCCTAATTGATAAATTGCTCTCATGCTTTAGTTGAACTTGTTGCCTCTTTTATTGTTACATTCTATCTCTTCATTCTTGATTATCATTATTTGGAGTTATTGCTCATATTTTCTCTTTCATTATTGATTTCCATTATTTGAAGCCATTGTTATATGTTACATCTTTTGTTGTGAGTTAGCCTTATCTAATATCTTGGTTATACATTATCTCTCTCATTGTTGAGTTGTTGGTGTTAAAGTTGTGAAAGTCGTTCTAACATTGAGGAGAAATTGTTATTGTTGAAACATTTTCCTTGTTGAGCATTTTACATTCATTGTTGTTGTCGATATTCTTGTACACATTGTTGTGGAGCTATGGGTTATTATTGTGGAAAAATTGATATTGTTTATTGCTGGCAAGTTGTGATATATAGGCACCTGTGGTGCGAGTTATTATTGTGATGTGATATTGATGCGCATGCGGCGGTATAAGGCTTGCATTTAATGTTCTATCGGTAATATAAAGTGGGACTTATGTGCGTGTTGCTTGTAGGGGAACTACGTGAAGCCACGCGACGTCATATGTTGGGCTAAAGTGCGTGTAGCAATTTGGGGAAAACTATTTTCAAAACCTATTTCATATTAAGGCTCACACAGCGATATAAGGAAGGATTGTGATTGAGATTGTGAATTGTGAATACGAGGCGGTACCTCGGTTGTGATTCTGGATATATATGCACGAGGCGAGACCTCAGTGGTGATTCTTAATGTACACGAGGTGGTACCTCGTTGTTTTGTTCTTTTTTGTTTTTGTCAGTTATTGTCCGTATATGATCATTGTGGTTCTCCTTAACTGATTTCCTTATGTTATTTTCATGCTTACAATTTCGTTATTAGTTCATGTAGTTAACTATTCTGCATCAGTTATTTCTCTGCTTTGCATTATTTATCCTTATTACGTTTTCATACTGTTTATCTATATCCTAGTAGGTGTCTTGACCTACACTACTGAAGTTAGGCTTGATACATACTGGGTACCATTATTGTGTACTCATGCTACGCTTCTGCACATCTTTTTGTGCAGATCCAGGTACGTCTGCACGTGCCGGTCGTTAGTGATGATCTATTAGTTGCTTTACGGAGACATCATGGTATGCCTGCTCGGCGTCTGCAAGCCTCGGAGTCACCTTCCTTTACTTTTACTGCTATTGTACTTTTCATTCAGACAGTGATGTAGTAGACACTCTAGTATGACTCTGTAGAGCTTATGACTCTGTTCCACCGGTCTTAGAGAGTGTGTTGTTGTTGATTCTGTTTTCGAAAGATTATATCAGTTATTCAACCTTCTTTTAGTATTCTATTAATTATTTCTGTGAAGTTATTATTAACTATTAGGCTTATCTAGTCGTTGAGACTAGGTGCCATCACGACATCCTACAGAGGAAAATTGCGGTCGTGACAGTTTGCAAAGAAGGTGTCGCGTTCGTGAAGCTTTGGACGGTAGTGCATCGCGATTGCGAGTGCTAAGCCGTGATCGCGTAGAAGGATAGGCGGGAAGGGGCTCCATGTGTTTTTTCCTACGCGTTCGCTAGGGATGAGTCATTCGCGTAGGGACTGTTGAGTTGACCACCGCGTTCGCGACCGGTTAGTCACACTCACGAAGAAGAATTTGGTAGCTGGTTGAGGTTGGTCTTCGTTATCGCGAAGGCATGTCCGTGATCACGAATAAGGGATTTGCTGGGCACACTTGTTTTAAATCGAGATTTGGCTCATTTTCATCTCATTTCTTCCATGGGAGCCGGGCGATTTTGGAGTTCCATTTTCATTATCTATCATGATGTAAGTTATTTCTACACATTGTGAGTTAAGTATACAAATTTAGGCTTGCAAATTCTAGAATTTAAGTGGAAAATGTGGGATTTTTTGTAGGAGCCCTATAATTGATATTTTCGAGCTTTGACCACAATTTTGGGCATGGAATTGGAGATAAATTATATATTTGAGCTAGTGGTGCTATGGGTAATATTTATCTTCAACTAAAATTTCTGAATTCGAGATCGTGGGCCCGAGGGTTGACTTTGTTGACTTTTCTTCGTAGTTGGAAATTTTTATAAATTGATTAATTATGAGTATTGGAGTATATTTTTATTTGTTTGAAGGTTGTTTGATAAGTTTCGGATCGATGGACATCGATTTGAGGTGTTAGAGAGGTGTTTGAGTCGGTTATGGAACTTTGGAGCGAGGAAGTCTCCTGTCTAACCTTGTGAGCGAGAAATTAACCCATAGGTGATGTATTTGTTATGTGGTACTTGTTGTGGGGGCTACGTACGCATGAGGTGACGAGAGTCCGTACGTAGCTAAAATCATGCTTATGTCCAGGTAGACTTCGGACTATATGATGTGATATTTGTATTACCTAAACTCAACTTGTTAGGTTAATTACCCAAACCTCTAAATGTAATTTTATTAGAGATCATGCTAGGTCAAATCTTGAAACCTTGAGTTGTTTGGTGGAATATCCGACTGCTGGTAACAATTATTCTTATTTTATATTCATGTTCTAGTTTTGAAAACATGTGAACCGTTATTCGATAAGTTTCTTCCGTTCCTGTGGATCGGGCCGAACGCCTCGACATTATATTGAGATGCATCTATGGTTCACATTGGTCGACCCTCGGCAATTTACACACTATTCTAGATCGGGCCGTACGACCTCGGCATAACTCGTGTGTAATACCACTAGGAGTTCAAATATTCATAAGGTTCCTCTTTTGATTGAGATCTCGCAGTTACATGAGATGCCTTATTTGTTGAGATAGCGCCTGATATCCCTTACCCGTTTGGGGTAGCCTTCGATTCTTCTATTTGTTGAGATAGTACATGAGATTTGAGAAATTTATGTTGTCATCGGGTTGGAGGATTGTGTTAGTTTTAGTTCTTACCTGATTATTACTGTTGTGTTTCATATATGTTTATAATTTATTATATTGATTTATTGGACGACTAGTAAGTGTTGATGTCGACCCCTCGTCATTACTTCTCCAAGGTTAATGCTAGATACTTGCTGGGTACGCGTTCATTTACGTACTCGTGCTACACTTCTGCACTTATTGTGCATGTATATATTTCTAGTGTCATTTGGGCGCAAAGGCGCAGCTATTGTGGGGACTTTACGGTGAGCTGCATCCCATATTATGATCTGCAACACTTATTCTCCTTCATATTCATTTATGTTGTCCTGTCTATTTAAATTCCAGACAGATGTTGTATTAGTATTTTATTTCTTAATAGTTGCTCATGCACTCGTGACACCGAGTTTTGGGATACTCTAGTAGGTGTTTAAAGTTTGGCTCAATATTGCCGCCTTTTATTTTTATATTTTACAAAAATTGTATGTACTCATAATTTTAAACGCTCTAGTTTCCTTATTTAATAAAATTAATGATTTCAAAAGTAATAAAATGAATAATTAATTTGGTAGTTCATTGTTGGCTTGTCTAACGACGACGTTGGGGGCATCATGGCCTGTAGTGGGTTTTGGGTCGTGACAAAAAATATTTTTTCAAAAGAATTATTTTCCAAAAACATATTTTCTTATTTTGTTTTATATTGCATTATTTCGCTAACAAATTACTTCTCTTATTGTCATGACCCCAATTTCTCACCTTAGGATATCATGGTGGCACCTAGTCTCTAAGACTAGGTAAGCCGAACATTTAATAATAACATAACAAAAATAACCAAATTGAGATACTAAAGTAAAACAGATAAACTCGTATTAACTTCCAAAATAGAACCTCAACCACAAAATTTCCCAAACCGGTAGAAATGAGTCATAAGCTCTATAGAATATTCTAAAAAATGTCTACTACAATACTGTCTGATAAAGGAAACAACAATAATGAGAAAATAATGGAAAGTGACTCCATGGCATGCGGACGCCGAGCAGTTATACCTTGAAGTCTACGAAAAGCAGCTAACAAGTTTATCACTAACGTCCAACACGGGCGGACATACTTGGATCTGCACAAAAAATATGCAAAAGCATAGTATGAGTACACCACAACGATACCTAGTAAGTATCAAACATAACTTTGGTAGAGTACTGACGAGGCCAGGTCAAGACACCTACTAGGACATGATAAAAAAAATAAAAATATAATAACGAGAAATAATGAAAAGCGGAGAAATGAATGATAACGAAGCAAATAAATAACGTAAACTAATGACAGAATTGAAAGCATAAAGATAACAAGAAGGAGGCAATCAAGGAGAATAACAATTAAATACAGACAAATCTGATAAGTGAAGGAAGAATAAAAGGAATGAGAACTGTTCAACCAATAACTCTTTTCAATATGAAATGCAGAATAAGAATCACATCTGAGGTACCGCCTCGTATTCACATTTCACTATTTCAATGACAATCTTTCATTATATCATTGTGGGAGCCTTGCATTTAGTTTTAAAAATCATTTTTCCCAAAATAGGTACCCACGTTTTAGCGCACCTTATCACACCGCGTGGATTCAAGTAGTTCCCCTACTAGCAACATGCGTATCAAGCCCACCTTATCTTACCGCATGCGTATCAACCCCTAACCGTATACCACCGCCTACGTATCAATATCACAACGCGCACCACAAGTGCCCATATGCCACAACTTGCCAAGAGAATCAATAATATCAATGTTTCCACAACTAATAGCCATGGCTCAACCACAATGTGCACGAGAATCTCAACAATAACAAAATGAATATGAATTTGCTCAACAATTAACAACTTCACCTCAATGTGATAACGACTTTCAAAACTTCAACACCAATAACTCAACAATAAGATATTTCACGAATAACGACTTCAAATAAAAGTAATTCAACAATTAAAGATGTAACAAGGCAATAAGGAAGGCAATAACTTCAACTAAGAATATAAGAACAAAATAACAAGTAAGAGGTAGAACAAGTGTTAACAATGTCAAATAAATCATGTAAGGGTAGTTTAACACATGTAAGAGTTGATTAACAATGAGGGATATAACATGTTATGACAATTCAATTAAAGGCATGGAAAGAGTCTAAATAACCTAATCGGTCAAATACTACATATAGCACGTGTACCCACTTGTCACCTTGCGTACACGTCTTTCACTTATCACAAATAGCACAATAAACCCAAATCCTAAAGGGTAGTTCCCTCACAAAACGTTAGGCAAGATACTTACCTCAACTAGGCCAACTCAACCCACAGAAATAGCTTTTCCCCTAAAATTTGCCTTCTCACGGCTCAAATCTAACCAAAAGTGACTTAATATCATCAACCAATGCAAGGGAAAACAATTACAGCAGATAAAGCTTTGATCTTTACAAAATTCCCAAAATGTCAACAAAAGTTAATCCCAGACTAGCTCGGTAAAAACCCGGATCCAAGGGTAGATTTTGACTACCCATAACCCCACGAGTCTATATATGTATTTTGTTTCAAAATCCGAGTCCAAATCAACTCTCAAAACTCAAATTCTCATTTTTCAAAACTTAGTCAAGATTTCTCAAATTCACTTTGATTCACATAAATTTGATGTTAAATCTGAGATATATTCATGAACTATAGTTGTAAATTGATTAGAATCACTTACACAATGCTTATGGATGAAAATCCCCTCCCCAAATCGCCTTCTACCGAGTATAGAGTTCTAAAACGTGAGAAATAGGACTAAATCCTGACTCCCAGCTCTTATGTCCAGCTGCAGATGTCGCATTTGTGACACAGGGTTTGCATTTGTGTACCCTTGCAACTGCGAATCAGGGATTGCATTTGCGAACCCTGACAGCCTCAAGTAAACTCGCAATTGCGAAGCTGGCTACCATTGCAAAAGCGACCAAGTGGTCGCAAATACGACCCAAGCCCAGGCCTGTTGACTTCGCAAATACGAAGGGGGGGGGGGTTCGCAATTACAACATCAGATCATCCCTGTCCCCTTCGCAATTGCGAGGTTGGTGCTCACAATTGCGATAACAGAGCACCAGCACACCAGCAATTCTATTTTTATTTCAAACCATTCCACGACACGTCCGAAACTCATCTGAGTCCTCACAGCTCCAAACCAAACATCCACACAGGTTTATAAACATCATACAAACTCGGTCACTCAATAAAAAAATGCAAAAATAACATCTAGAACTACGAATCGGACACCAAAAGGCATGAATTTCAATTTAATGTCTAAGAATTTCTAGAATTGCTACTAAGTGTCCGAATGATACCAAGTTGTGCAGACAAGTTCTAAATAACATAACAGACCTATTCCATGTCCCAAAATCCAATTTCGAATCCAATAGCAAAAAGTCAACCTACGGTTAAACTTCTAAACCTCAAATTGCCAATTTGCGGCAAAACAACACAAATCAACCTATGGACTTCCGAATTCGATTCTGGGCAAATGCCCAAGTCCAAAATCACGATAAAAATCTATTAGAACAATCAAAACACCGCTCTGGGGTGGTTAAAGTCAAAATTGGGTCAACATTACTAACTTAGGCTTTTAAGCCAAGAACCAAAGGATCTAGATCAACCCGAAATCTTTCCGGAATAAAATCAATCAACCCAGCAAGTCATGAAACCTAAATTACACATGTGTGAAGAATCAAAAGGGGAAACGGGGCGCAATTACACAAAACGGCTGGTCGGGGCATTACATTCTCCCTCACTTAAAACAAATGTTTGTCCTCGAACATGCACAAAGGCATACATAAAGTGGAAAAAAGGTGAGGATAATGACTTTGCATGTCGTTCTCGGTCTTCCAGGTCGCCTCCTTGACCGGATGACCCCTCTATTGAACCTTCACTAAAGAAATATTCTTTGATCTCAACTTCCGAACTTGTCTGTTCAAGGTAGCCACTGCTCCAAAATATAAGTAAAATCCTTGTCCAATTGGACTGAACTAAAGTCTAATCCATGGGTCGGATCACCATAATACTTCCGAAGCATAGAAACATGGAACACCAGGTGAACCATCGATAGGCTGGGTGGCAATGCAAGCTTGTAGACTATCTCTCCCACTCTCTCAAGGATCTCAAAAACACCGAACCTAGGGTCAACTTGCCCTTCTTCCCGAACTTCATTACACCCTTCATGGGTGAAACATAGAGCAAAGCCATTTATCCAACCATGAATGCAACATAACAAACTCTCCGATCGGCATAACTCTTTTGCCTAGATTGTGCCATATGAAGACGATCCTGGATCGACTTGACCTTCTCCAAGGCATCTCGAACCAAATCTATTCCCAATAATCAAGCATCACCCGGCTCAAACCAAGAAACTAGAGAACGACACTATCTCCCGTACAAGGACTGATAAAGATCCATCTGAATACTCAATATGTAGCTGGTGTTGTAGGCAAACTCTGCAAGTGGGAGGAACTTATCCCAAGAACCCACGAAATCCATACAACAGGCACGAAACATATCCTCTAATTTCTGAAAGGTACGCTGGGACTGCCCGTCCATCTGGGGTGGAATGTAAAACTCAACAGCGCTCTCCAGAAATACGACATGAACTGTGTACCCCAATCAGAGATAATGGATATCGGCACACCGTGTAGACGAACAATCTCATGGATATAGATCTGAGTCAACTACTCGGAACAATAGGTAGTCACCCCCATAATGAAATGAGTCGACTTAGCCAACCTGTCCAAGATCACCCATGCATCATCAAATTTCTTCAAAGTCCGTAGGAGCACAACAACAAAATCCATGGTAACACACTCCCATTTCCACTCGAGAATCTCAAGTCTCTAAAGCAAACCGCCCACCTCTGATGCTCGTACTTCACTTCCTGACAATTTAGGTACCGAGCCACAAACTCCACTATATCATTCTTCATTCTCATCCACCAATAGTGCTACCTCAAATCTTGATAACTCTTAGCAGCACCGGGATGAATGGAGTAGTGCGAACTGTGGGCCTCCTCAAGGATGAACTCACGCTACCCTTCTACATTGGGTACACATATCTGGCCCTACATCTGAAACACAACGTCATTTCCGATAGAAACCTCATTGGCATCTATGTGTTGTACCATGTTCTTAAGGAAATATAAATAGGGGTAGTCATATTGACGCTCTCGGATGTGCTCATATAGGGAAGATCATGAAATTGCGCAAGCAAGAACCCGATTGGGCTCCGAATTAAGATCTTTCTTCTTGAACAGATGATGGAGACTCTGATGGTCATCATAGACCTAACATGGAACACCGTACAAGTAGTGCCTCTAAATCTTCAATGCATGAACAATAGATGCCAATTCCATGTCTTGCACCAGATAGTTCTTCTCATGAACCTTCAGCTATCAGGACATGTATGGAATCACCTTACCGTCTTGCATCAACATCGCGCCGAGCCTAACATGCGATGTATCATAATATACAGCGTAAGACCCTGAACAGCTAGACAACACCAACACTGAGGCTGTAGTGAAAGCAGTCTTGAGCTTTTGAAAGCTCGCCGCACACTCCTCGGACCATCTGAAAGGAGCACCATTCTGGGTCAATTTGGTCATATGTGATTCAATGGATGAGTAACTCTTTACGAAACGACAATAAGACCCGCCAAACCAAGGAAACTCCGAATCTCATTAGTTGAAGATAGACGGGGCCAACTCAGTACAAGTTTAATATTCTTCGGATCTACTTTAATCCCCTCACTTCACATCACATGACCCAAGAATGCCACTGAATCAAGCCAAATTTCACACTTTAAGAATTGTGCATACAACTTCTTCTTCCTCAAGGTTTGGAGTACGATCCTCAATGCTGCCCATGATCTTCCCGTCTGCTAGAATACAAGATATGGGTGGAATACATTGTTCATCAAGTACATAAATGTTGCTGAGATGTTGGTCAGCCTAAATGACATCACAAGGAACTCGTAGTGACCATACCGAGTTCTAAAGGCAGTCTTCAGAATATCTGGATTCCGAATCTTCAAATGATGATACCCTGACCTCAAATCAATCTTTGAAAATACTCTAGCACCTTGTAGTTGGTCAAATAAGTCATTAATGTGCGGTAATGTGTACCCGTACTTCATTGTAACCTTGATCAAACTATCTATTATCAATACACATCAGCATAGAACCATCCTTCTTATTCACAAACAGAACCGGAACACCCCATAGTGAAATACTAGGCCGGATGAAGCCATTATCAAGAAACTCTTGCAATTTCTCATTCAACTCCTTCAACTATGTTAGTGCCATATCATATGGAGGAATAGAAATAGGCTGAGGGCCCGGCAACAAGCCAATACCAAAATCGATATCCCTATCGGGCGGCATGCCTGGAAGATTTGTTGGTAATATATCTGGCAAGTCTCTCACTATCGGAACTGACTCAAGGGTAGGAGTATCAACACTAACATGTTTTACAAATGCTAGATATGCATCACAACCCTTTTCAATCATTCGTTGAGCCTTTAGATAGGACACGACCCTGCGAGAAATATTATTCAATGTACCCCTCCACTCCAATCGTGGTAAACCTGGCATAGCCAATGTCACAATCTTGGCAAGACAATCCAGAATAGCGTCATAGGGCGACAATCAGTGAATGCCTAAAATCACATCAAAATATACCATATTGAGTTGCAATAGATCAACTTTGGTCTCCAAAACACCAATAACAACTAAACATGAACGATACACACGGTCCACAATAATAGAATCTCCCACAAGCATGGACACATAAATAGGAGAACTCAAAGAATCACAAGATATATCCAAATACGAAGCAAAGAAAGATGAAATATATGAATAAGTGCATCCCAGATCAAATAAGACTGATGTATCCCTATGACAAATCAGAGCCATACCTATGATGACTATGTATGCTGCAACTGCCTCCATCCTACCCAAAAAAAGCATTGATTCTGGCCTGGCTTCCCCCGCTATGGTAACCTCCACCCACCTGACCTCCACCCCGAGCTGGTTATGCAGGTGGAGCGGCAACTAGAGCACCAACCATGGCATGTAAAGTCTTTGGACCACATGAAATCTGAGTAGTGTTTGGAGGTGCACCCCTCCTGAGTTTGGGGCAGTCCCTCACCATATGTATGGTGTCACCACACTCAAAGAAAGCTCTCGGTTTACATGACTGCTGAGATTGACCCTGGCCTCGTCAGCTAGACTGACCGCTAAAGGCACCCATCCATGAGGTGCGCTAGATAGTGGCTGATCAAAATATGCCACCTGAGACCACGGAATAGCTAGAGCACCACTAGAAACTGGAAGTGCTGAATGAACTGGACGACTCACATAGCCTCTACCATGACGGGCTACAGCTGGGGCGCGGGCACCACTATATCCTATAGAATCTCGAGGCCTCCTGGCCTCCTTGTCCTCTCTCTCGCATCCCTGTATACATTCTAACCGTCGCGCGATCTCTACCACCTGCTGGTATGGAGTATTTCATCTCCAACTCTCGAGGCATGTTAAATATAATACCATAGTTGAGCCCCTCGATGAATCGGCAGACTCGCTCTCTGACTAAAAAGACGAAGGTAGGTGCATGTCCTGACAACTCATTGAATCTGATAGCATACCCCTGACACTGCCATAATACCCTGGTGCAATAGCTCAAACTTCGCGCTCCATGCATCCCGAAGGGTCTGGGGAAACAACTCTCTCAAGAATATCTCTGATAACTAGTCCATGTCAAAGAAGCTGCATTGGCTGGGCTACCCTCCTCGTAGGCCCGCCATCACTAATATACTGCTCCTAACAGCTGGAATGTAGTAAAACCAACTCTGCTCATCTCCACAATACCCATGATACGGAGAATATAGTGGCACTTATCTAGAAAACCATGTGCATCTTTATAACTAGGTCGTTGTAAGTAAGAGGATGATACTTCTTGAACCTCTCAACTCTAAGATGCTCCTCCTCATATGCCATTGCCCTTACCACGGGTTGAACCAGAATAAAAGGCTACGCCGGTATAACCTTTGAGACCTAATCAATATGCACCCAATGCTCTATGGTACGGGCTGCAGGAGTCTGAGCTCCTCCCCCAGCCTGAAATGTGGCTGATGCAAGTGGAATCAACCCATCCTAAGCTAGAGTACCAAACATGCTCAAGAACTGTGCTAGGGTCTCCTGAAATGCAGGGGTGACAACAGGCGCCTCGGGTGCTTTTCCCTCAACTAGAGCTACTGGTGGCTCCTCAGTCGTTGCTCGGGCAGGTGCTCTAGTTGTACCATGTACCCTTCCTCGGCATTTTCCCCTTCCCTCACCTCTTAACCCCATTTTATGCTTCACACATGTGTGTTTATAATTTTATAACTTACAAGGGTGGTTAGTTTTGTTCCGGGAAGTATTCAGGGTGATTTGGATCCTTTGATTCTTGACTTGGAAGTTTAAATTAGAAAGTGTTGACCAAACTTTGACTTTTGTAAAAACGAACCCGAAACTATGTTTTGATGGCTCCAATAGGTTTGTATCATGATTTCTGACTTGGGCATATGCTTGGAATATATTTTGAAAGTCTGTAGTTTGATTTATGTTGATTTGCCAAAATTTGGCAATTTGAAGTTAAAAAGTTTGACCGTAGGTTGACTTTTAGCTATCGAGATTGAAATTTGATTTTGCTACTTCGAATAGGTCTGTTATGGTATTTAGAACGTTTCTGCAAAATTTGGTGTCGTTTGGAGTTGATTTGGTAGGATTCAGACATTTAGTTGTAACTTTAGAAATTCTTGAACTTTACTTTGAAATTCATGTGTTTTAGTGTTCGATTTATAGTTTTAGATGTTATTTTTGTTTTTTAATCATCTGAGTGAGTTCGTATGATGTTTTTAGACTTGTGTAGAGGTTTGGTTTGGAGCCCCAAGGGCTCGAATGAGTTTTGGACAATGTCTCAAAATGGATTGAATTGAAATTGGATTGATAGTGCTGCTGGTGCTCAGGTATCATAATTGCGAGCACCAGCATCGCAATTGCGAAGGTGACAGTGGGGCTATGATGTCACAATTGAGACTCCCCCTTCACAATTGCAAATACTTCCAGATTTTGGCTTAGTTCGCCTTTGCGATGCCCACCATCTCGCAATTGCGAAGCCTCTATCGCAATTGCAATGAATGCTGAAATGGTTAGGGTTCGCAAATGCGAGCCCTCATCTTCAATTGAAAGGGTTCGCAAATGCGAACCTTGTGTCACTAATGCGACATCTGCAGTGGTTAAAGGGCTGGGAGACGATATTTTTAGGAACATTCTCTCATTCCTGAACCCTAGACTCGGTAGGAGGTGATATCGAGAGAGGATTTTGACCTACAAACTTTGGGTAAGTGATTATAATCTATTTCTAATCATATTCCATAAACGTATCTTAGATTTTAACATCGAAATCATGTAAATCAAAGTTAAAATTTGTGAAAGTTTGTCAAGTTTTTTAAAAAATAAGAAATTCAGTTTTGAGAGTTGATTTGGACTCGGATTTTGAAACTTATAACATATATGAACTCGTGGGGTCATGGGTAGTCGAAATCTATCACTGGACCTAGGTTTTGACCAGACGAGCCCCAGGTTGACTTTTGTTGACTTTTTGGAAAAAGTGTAAAGATCTTAGCTTTATCTATTGCAATTGATTTCCCTAGCGTTGTTTGATGATATTAAGTCAATTTTGGTTAGATTTGAGCTATGTGGAGACGAATTTTAAGGGAAAAGATATTTTTGAGTGTTGAATTGGCCTAGTTGAGGTAAATGCCTTGCCTATCTTTGTGTAGGGGAACTACCCCTTAGGATTGCTATTGATTGATTCATTTATGCTACGTGAAATCCATGTACGCAAAGTGACGACTGGGTAAGACGACTTATTTTATTCTGGTGGTGACTAACTATTCTTCTGAGCAGTTGACTCAGATCTATATTCGCGAGATTGTCTGACTTCATGGTGTATCGGTATCCATCATCTCTGATCGGGGTACGCCGTTCACATCGCATTTCTGGAGAGCTATACAGCATGATCTAGGCACACAGGTTGAGTTTAGTACAACATTTCACCCCTAGACGAATGGATAGTCCGAGCGCACTATTCAGATATTGGAGGATATGCTTCATGCCTGCGTTATGGATTTCGGGGGCTCTTGGGATCAGTTATTGCTGCTTGCAGAGTTTCCCTACAACAACAACTACAATCGAGTATTCAGATGGCTCTTTATAAGGCTCTATTAGGGAGACAGTGCCGTTCTCTAGTTAGGTGGTTTGAGTCAGGAGAGGCTAAGTTATTAGGCACAGATTTGGCTCGAGATGCCTTGGAGAGGGTCAAGATGATCCAGGATCGGCTGCATACAGCCCAATCTAGATAGAAGAGTTATGTTGATCGGAAAGTTCGTGATGTTGCATTCACGCTTGGAGAGCCAGTGTTTCTCCGAGTTCCACCCATTAAGGGTGTAATGAGGTTAGGGTAAAGGTAAAATTGACCCCTCGGTATATTGGACCTTTTGAGATCCTTGAGAGGATTGAGCAGGTGGCCTACAAGCTTGCTTTGCCGCGTAGTTTATCTGAGGTTAATCAGGTATTTTATGTCTTTATGCTCCGGAAGTATTATGGTGATCTGTCTCATGTTCTAGACTTCAACACAGTCCTATTGGATGGGGATTTGACTTATAGAGAGGAGCCTATGGCTATCTTGGACAGACAAGTCTGAAAGTTGAGATCAAAGAATATTGCTTCAGTAAAGGTTCAATGGAGAGGTCATCCGGTCGAGGAGGCGACCTGGGAGACCGAGAACGACACGAGGAGTCATTATCCTCATCTATTCACCACTTCAGGTATGTCCTTATGCACGTTCGAGAATGAACGATTGTTTTAAGAGGGGGAGAACATAACGACCCGATCGGTAGTTTTGTGTAATGGCGCCCTGTTACCCCCTTTTATGATTCACACATGTGTGTTTGTGATTTTATAACTTGGGGTTTGGTTATTATCATTTCGGGAAGCTTTAGGGTTGCTTTGGACCCTTGATTCTTGACTTAGAAGTTTAAATTAGAATGTTTTGAGCAAACTTTGAATTTTGTAAAAATGACCTCGGAATTGTGTTTAATGGCTCCGATAGCTTCGTATCATAATTTCGGACTAAGGCGTATGCCCAGAATTGATTTTGGAAGTCAGTAGGTTGATTTATGTTGATTTGCCAAAATTTGGGAATTTGAAGTTGAAAAGTTTGACCGTAGGTTGACATTTAGCTATCGAGCTTGGAATTTGATTTTGGGACTTGTCTGCAAAATTTGGTGTCGTTCGGAATTGATTTGATAAGATTCCGACGATTAGATGTAACTTTAGAAATTCTTGAAGTTTACTTTGAAATTCATGTGTTTTCGCGTTCGATTCATAGTTTTAGATGTTATTTTTGTGTTTTGATCATGTGAGCGAGTTCGTATGATATTTTTAGATGTGTGGCGGTTTGGTTTGGAGCCCCGAGGTCTCGAATGAGTTTTGGACAATCTCTCAAAATGGTTTGAATTGAAATTGGATTGATGGTGCTGCTGGTGCTCAGGTATCATAATTGCACGCACCAGTATCGCAATTGCGAAGGTGAAAGTGGGGCTCTGATGTCGCAATTGAGACTCCGCCTTCACAATTGCAAAGACTGCAAGATTTTGCCTTAGTTCGCCTTTGCGATGCCCACCTGTTCATAATTGCGAAGCCTCTATCGCAATTGCAATGAATGCTAAGACTGTTAGAGTTCGCAAATGCGAGCCCTAGTCCGAAATTGCGAGGTTCGCAAATGCGAACCTTATGTCACAAATGCGACATTTGCAGTTGGTTAAAGGGCTGGGAGACGGGATTTTTGGGAAAGCCGTTATCACGTTGAGGTAAAATTATTATTGTTGAAACATCTTCCTTCTTGACCATTTCACATTCATTCATATTGTTGATTATTGGCAAGTTGTGATATATGGGCACTTGTGGTGCTATTTGTTATTATGACGTGATATTGACGCGCATGTGACGGTATAAGGCTTTGGGTTAATGTGCATCTGGTGGTATAAGGTGACACTTATGTGCGTGTTGCTTGTAGTGAACTACGTGAAGCCACGTTGTGTCATAAGGTGGGCTAAAGTGCGTGTAGCTATTTCGGGAAAACTATTTTCAAAACCTATTTCAAATGGAAGGTTCACGCGGCGGTATAAGGAGATGTTATGATTGAAATTGTGAAATGTGAATACGAGGCGGTGCCTCGGTTGTGATTCTAGATTTATACGAGGCGGTATCTGGGTGGTGATTCTTATTGTGCACAATGCGGTACCTCATTTTGAATTTTTTGGTTATTGTTTATCTCATGTTGTAAAGAGTTTGGCGGATACATTTCTGGTTGTTCTATTCTTCCTTGTTCTAGAAATTATTGTACGTATATGATAATTTTGGTTCTCTTTAGTTGCTTCTTTATGTTATTTCCATGTTTGATTCTGGTATTAGTTCATGTTGTTAAGTGTTTCGTATCGGTTATTTCTCCGCTTTCCATTATTTATCCTTATCACATTTTTATACTATTTTTTAATATCCTAGTAGGTGTCTTGACCTGGCCTAGTCACTACTTTACCGAGATTAGGCTTGATACTTATTGGGTACCTTTGTGATGTTCTCATACTACACTTTTGTACATTTCTGTGCAGATCCAGGTGTCTGCTCGTGCCGGTCGTTAGAGATCATCTTAAGCTGCTTCACGAAAACTTCAAGGTATGCTTGCTCGGCGTCCGCAGGCCTCGGAGTCACCTTCATTTACTTTTACTACTATTGTACTTTCATTCAGATAGTGATGTACTGGACACTTTAGCTTACTCTATAGAGCTTATGACTCTGTTCCACCGTTCTTGGGGAGTGTTTGGTTGAGATTCTGTTTTTCGGATGTTTATATGAGTTTACGAGACTGGTTTTTAGTATTTTGTTAATTATATTTGTTCAGTTGTTATCAAATGTTAGGCTTACCTAGTCATAGAGACTAGGTGCCATCACGACATCCTACGGATAGAAATTGAGGTCGGGATAACTTGGTATCAGATCTCTAGGTTTATAAGTGTTACGAGTCATAAGAAGGTTTAGTAGAGCCTTGCAGATCAACACAAAGACGTATGTACTTATCTTTGAGAGGCTACAGAACTGTTTGAAAATCTTCACTTCTTTGATTCCTTATTGTGTGAATTGGTTGACTTTGAAAACTTAATATTTGACTTTAAATTATCTAATAGATGGTGAGGGCAAGCACTACTGGATCCGACAATCAGACAACAACGCACCCTGCTAGAGCCGGAGAGGCCGGGGTCTGGGTAGAGGCTGAGGAGGTGCACGTGGTTTAGCCAGAGCACCTTCCCGAGTTGCTACAGAGGAGACACCAGTAGCTCCAGTTGAGGGGCAGACACTCGAGGCGCCTGTTGCCACCCTAGCTGTTACATCTCGCATTTTTCGTACATTAAAGTTTCGTCTTCAGTTAATTGACGTAGACTCAATTATAAGATTTTCTTGAGATTATAAGCATTATGCTATTTCAAATACGTGATGAGTAAATTCGTGAAGAAGAGAAGGTAAGCAAATAGAAGAAAATGAGTTTCATCGAAATTTGGCAATTTGGGGTAAAATGCGGTTCAAGCTATAATACCCTGTATTTATGGACTAGTGCCATACAAGATACCATATGACCATGATAGTATGATGTATAAAGTGTATTAAAATTGAGTAGTATTTTAAGTAATTTGTGATAATTTTTAATTATGTGGGTAATTGGTTAATTATCAGGTAACGGGATATTACCTAATTAACTAATAAGTTATAGGATAAGATTAAACCCCCCATCCCCACGTGGCAGCAAGCCACTACCAAAACATATGACTCTTAGTCATAATGGGATATGTGGCAACCAATTCAAACAAAAGCCTTGTAATTTAAAGAAAGCTACATATCTTTTAGAAATCAAAAGATACATATCTTTCATTAACAAGATAGCAAAGGCTCTACATATGGGCTTTGAAGCTAACGTAGAAGGGTACGGATCTTCAATAATTCAAACAGAGATTTCATAGTATATTAAGCAACGTGAGATTTTGCAATTTTAAGAGAGTACGGTGTAATCCTTCTCAAGAATATCACACAGATGTTTCCCTACCCCAGGTATGTTAAAGCTAAACCCTTCCTTCATTTTGGCATGATCATGTAATTACATGCGTTTGATAATGAGGCACAAAGAAAAATTCATATTCCGGAATTTATGTATATTTTCCTAGTCTCGTATGTTACAATATTCTCCTTATCGGGACTTCATATTCAATTGAGTATTGTTTTGTTCTAGTCAAGAGAGCAGAGAGCCTATATATGAAGTATTACCGTATTTGCATTACCATCGAGCTATAATCGATGGGCAGGCCCCTATTGGGCAACCTATGATCAGATGGTAAGTTATATACCAAGCTTACTGTTGACGAGCGCCTATGAGTGAGCCCAGTTGGCCGAGATACAGAACCTAGTCTGGCCGAGCACCTATGAGCGAGCCTACTACGACAGAGCAGTTATATATATACTGAGCCTTATAAGGCCGGACATTTATTTTACTTACTACATTGAGAGAGTTGATTCAGTACCAGCAAGTAAGTATACCTCCAGATCATCTTTGAGTCCAAGTTATCTTCAGTTATTAAATTATCAGTTTTGTAGCATCTTTCAGTTATTTTATTTCCTTGAATACTCGGTACATTATTTTGTACTGACGTCCCTTTTTCTGGGGATGCTGCATTTCATGTGTGCAGGTTCAGAAAGACAGACGGGTAGACCTCCTCAGTAGGTATTGCCCGAGTTCAGCTTTATCGGTAAGCTCCACGTGCTTCGGAGTTTTCGGGTCTAGAAGTTTTGTGTATAAATGTATATAGGCTATGGGTAGGTCGGGGCCCTGTTCCGATCACAGTACATCCATTAGCAGAGGCTTGTAGACATATCCTGTCAGTTAGTGCACTATGTTAGGCTTATAGACCCTGTATGTATATTTTATTAGTTTGTCAGCTGTAGTAGTTACGACGGCCTTGCCGGCCCAGTTTTATAGTGACATTTAGTTAGCGTTAGTTTTTATTCAGTTTTATGTTTTGCCTCACAAATTGTCTTGCAATGTGGCCCCTGGCTAAAGTATGACATTATATATCTAGAGTCCCTTAGTCACAAGTTGGTACCCAAGGATAGATGAGCACCGGGTGCCGGTCTTACCCACAGGCTCGGGGCATGACAAAAGTGGTATCAGAGCAGTTCTGTCCTAGGGAGCCTACAAGCCGTGTCAAGTATGGTCATGTTTATAGATGTGTGGTGCACCACATTATATAAGTAGGAGACTATAGGGCATTTAGGAGTTGATTATCCTTCGTTCAAATCTAAATCGTGACGTAGAACTGAGTTATAGGAAATTTGAGTTAAACTTACGTGTTGGCATTCGCATGCACAAATGACGGTAACTAGGAAGACTACAGCTAGCCAGATGAGAGATACAGTAGTAGGTGAGGGGACTAGCAGGGTACCCCCAGTAGATGGGGCCCAATTTGAGGCCCAGGGAGAGACCCCTACTCAGCCATTACCGGCTCCTCCACCACCTGTGGAGATTCCTAGGGAGACCACACATCCAGTTCCCCCTCCGTTTCCATCAGATCAGGACTTGAGGAGTGCGGTGCACTTGTTGACACAGTTAGTAGCTACCCAGCAATTGGATAGGGCATCCGCTAGTGTAGGATCTTCTGAGGGGTTTGGGAGTTCAAGGGTCCGAGAGTTTATTGCTTTGAGTTCCCAGAGTTTACGGGTACAAATCAGGGGGAGGACCCACAGGATTTCATAGATCAGCTTCACAGGATCTTTCGGGATATGCATGCCACGCAGAAAGAGGCAGTTGAGTTAGCAGCTTTTCGACTCCGAGATATAGCAATCCTTTGGTACGAGGGATGAGAGAGGTCCAAGGGACGTGATGCACCTCCAGCTATTTGGGAGAATTTTTTGGATGCCTTCCTTGACCAGTACCTACCGCGGGAGATCCGACAGGCTCGAGTCGATCAGTTTCTAGCCCTCAAGCAGGGCAATATGAATGTTCGAGAGTATAGTCTTTGTTTTGACTCATTGGCAAGATATACACCATCCATAGTTGCTACTATGTGGGACATGATTCCAGATTTGACCGAGGCATGTGCCACCGCTGCATTGCAGGATAGTATGGATATCTCCCGGATTTAGGCATTCGCCCAGAATATAGAAAAGGGTAGGCATCGACAGCAGGGTTCAGAGAGGACTGAGTCAGGACAGCATAAGAGGATGAGGTTTGCTAGGTCTCAGGTGGAGTCTCAGGGTAGTTATAGGCCCCAATACTTCGAACGACCACATAGGCCCCTGCCACCTCAGCTACAGGGTTACAGGTATGACCACTATACTCAGTCAGGACCAGGTGAAAGCTCCCGGGCGTCGGGTTTGAAGCGACAGCGAGGTTCAGGGCAGACATGGCCATTTCTGCCACGGTGTGACATCTGTGGTAGAGGACACTTGGGCCATTGCCGAGCCGGTTCTGATGCTTGTTATACATGTGGACGTTCGGGGCATATGATGCGAGATTTCCCAAATAGAGATTCTGGAGGTATGGCACAACCAGCAAATTCAACAACAGGATCATCTATGTCCGTGCATCCTTCAGGGCACGAGTCTCAGTTTTTGGCTGGTAGAGGTCGAGGCAGAGGTAGAGGTTCCAGTTCAGGTGGTAACCAGAATCATAGTTATGCTTTAGCGGGTCGACAGGACTAGGAGTCCTCACCAGACGTTGTGACATGTATGTTGACCATTTGCTCTCACGATGCTTATGCCTTGATCTACTTTATCGTGTATTACCCCATTTGTCGCGAGGAAGTTTGTTATAGTGCCTGAAATACCAAGTGATCATTTTGCGGTATCTACACCGGTCGCAGAATCGATTATTGCTAGACGGGTTTACCAAGGTTGTACGGTGTCAGTTTGTGGTCGTCAGACCTCAGCCGACCTAGTTGAGCTAGAGATGTTGGATTTTGATGCTATCATGGGCATGGACTGGTTAACAGCTTGCTATGCCACAGTTGATTGTCGAGCAAAGATAGCTAGATTTCATTTTCCGGGTGAGCCAGTCCTTGAATGGATAGGGTATACAGCGACACCCAGAGGTAGGTTTATTTCTTATCTGAAGGCGAGGTAGATGATTGCCAAAGGGCATTTATCATATTGTGCGAGTTAGAGATGCAGATGCTGAGATACCTACATATTAGTCTATTCCAGTAGTCAAAGAGTACGCAGATGTATTCCCATATGAACTTCTAGGTATTCCTCCAGAGCGAGAGATTGATTTTGGCATCGATTTGCTTCCGGGAACTCATCCAATTTCCATCCCTCGGTATAGAATGGCACCTACCGAATTGAAGGAGTCGAAGGAGCAGTTAAAAGATTTACTAGAGAAAGGTTTCATCAGGCCTAGTACCTCACCTTGAGGTGCACCGATACTGTTTGTACGAAAGAAAAACGGCTCGCAGAGGATGTGTATCGATTTTAGGCAACAGAACAAGGTAACTATTAAGAATAAGTATCCACTTCCAAGGATAGATGACTTGTTTGATCAGTTGCAGGGAGCTAGATGCTTTTCAAATATATATTTGTGGTCAGGGTACCACCAGGTCAGAGTTTGGGAGAAAGATATTCCCAAGACAGCCTTCAGAACCTGATATGGCCCTTTCGAGTTCCTTGTCATGTCCTTCGGGTTGACGAATACACCTCCCATATTTATGGACTTGTTGAATAGACTATTCCGGCCATTTTTATCTTTGTTCGTGATAGTCTTTATTGATGATATTCTAGTTTATTCACGTTCAGAGGATGAGCATGCGGACCACCTACGAGCAGTACTCCAAACCCTCCGTGATAGTAAATTGTATGCTAAGTTTTCTAAATGTGAGTTCTAGTTGAAGTCTGTAGCATTCTTAGGGCACATTGTATCTGATGCAGGTATAAAGGTAGACACTCAGAAGATTGAGGCTGTGAAATCCTGGCCTAAACCTACCACTCTGACAGAGGTTCGTAGCTTTCTAGGCTTAGCAGGATACTACCGGAGGTTCGTAGAGGGTTTTTCTTCCCTTTCGGCACCATTAACGAAGTTAACGCAGAAAGTAACTAAGTTTCAGTGGACAGAGGCTTGCGAGTGGAGTTTCTAGGAGCTTAAGAATAGGTTGACCTCAGCACCAGTTCTAGCACTTCCAGAGGGTCCAGATGATTATGCCATGTATTATGATGTCTGAGGTGTCAGGTTAGGATGTGTCCTGATGCAACATGAGAAAGTAATTGCGTATGCTTCAAGGCAGTTAAAGAAGCACGAGCGGAATTATCCAACCCATGACCTCGAGTTAGCTGCGGTTGTCCATGCACTTAAGATATGGCGGCATTATTTATATGGTGTTCATGTTGATGTATTCACATATCATAATAGCATGCAATATATCCTCAAGCAAAAAGAGTTGAATTTGCAACAGAGGTGATGGCTTGAGTTATTGAAAGATTACGATGTTGACATTCTCTACCATCCAGGGAAAGCTAATGTTGTAGAAGATGCCTTAAGTCGCCGATCTATGGGCAGCTTAGCACATGTAGAGGCCGAGAAAAGATAATTAGCTAGAGAGATTCATAAATGGGCTTGTTTGGGGATTCCGTTAGTAGACTCTGGCAATGGTGGAGTTGTACTCCAAAATACTGCAAAATCATCTCTCATAGCTGAGGTAAAGGAGAGGCAGTACGAGGACCCGGAGTTGGTCTAGTTGAGAGAGAAGAAGAAGTCGTTGTTAGAGCTCAAAGGAGATGGGGTTCTTAGATTCAGGGGTCATTTGTGTGTTCCATATGTGGCAGGGCTACGAGACAGGATTATTTCAGAGGCACATTATTCGTGGTACTCCATTTATCCTGGGTCGATGAAGATGTACTATGACATTAAAGATGTGTACTGGTGGAACAATATGAAGAAGAACATTACTGAGTTTGTCGCTCAGTGTCCTAGTTGCCAGCAGGTGAAGGTAGAGCAGCAGAAGCCCGGAGGGCTAATGCAAACTATAGAGATCCCGACGTGGAAATGGGAGGCGATAAATATGGACTTTGTCACAGGTTTACCTCGTTCTCATCGTAAGTTCGATTCCATATGGGTGATAATCGATAGGCTCACGGTCAGGTCTACATATATACAGCAGAAGATTATGCAAAGTTATATATTAAGGAGATAGTGCGGCTACATAGAATATCAGTATCTATTATATCTGACCGTGGCGCCTAGTTTACAGCATATTTTTGGAGGTCATTTCAAAGAGGTCTAGGGACTCAGGTGAATCTCAGGACAGCTTTTCATCCACAGACTGGTGGACAAGACGAGCGCACAATTTAGACGCTCGAGGATATGTTACGAGCATGTGTGTTGTACTTTAAAAGAAGTTTGGATGAACATCTACCTCTTATCGAGTTATCATATAATAACAGTTACCACTCCAGTATCCAGATGGCTCCGTACGAGGCTTTGTATGGGCGTAAGTGCAGATCTCCTAGAGTGGTTTGATGTTGGAAAATATGGGTTACATGGGCCACACCTAGTTCAGTAGGCCGTAGAGAAAGTAAAACTTATCCAGGAGTGACTGTTGACAGTCCAAAGTCGCCAGAAGTCATATTCTGACGTACGGCGACGAGACTTAGAGTACGGCGTTAATGACTGGGTATTCTTAAGGGTGTCACCTATGAAGGGCGTGATGAGGTTTGGCAAGAAAGGAAAGCTTAGCCCACAATATATTGGGCCTTATAAGATCATTCGGAGAGTGGGCCAAGTAGCATATGAGTTAGAATTACCCTTAAAATTGGAGTCTGTCGATCCGATTTTTCACGTATCAATGCTACGGAAGTGCATTGGCGATCCTACCCGAGTGGTGCCCAAGGATGATGTACAGAGTACGGAGGACTTGTCATATGAGGAAATTCTGATTACCATCCTAGACTGACAAATCCGCTAGCTACGGAATAAGCAAAATAGCCTCCGTAAAGGCTTTATTGAAAAGCAAGAATGTGGAAGGGATGACGTGGGAAACGGAGGAAGAAATGAAGTCTAACTACCCCCACCTATTTCAAACTGAAGATATGGCTCGAGGTGGGATACCTCAGCACAACTCTATTCAGGCCGGTAGGTCATCAGGTAAGCTCTTATTTTTGACTTTCAAAATTTATAATAGACAGTTGTGTGAGTCCAAGTGTTTCTATTTATAGACATTGGCTATGTATGGCATGTATAGTATGTTTTCTGGCTACGTACGGGTTGGTTTTAGTCAAGTGTACGGAGGAGACTCTGGCAACATTTTCCCAATGTATCTAAGAGTAAACATTCGAGGACGAATCTTTCTAAGGGGGGAAGGATGTTACATCTCCCATTTTTCGTACATTAAAGTTTCATCTTCAGTTAATTGACGTAAACTCGGGAATGAGATTTTCTTGAGATTATAAGCATTATGCTATTTCAAACACGTGATGAGTAAATTTGTGAAGGAGAGAAGGTAAGCAAATAGAAGAAAATGAGTTTCGTCGAAGTTTGGCAATTTGGGATAAAATGCGGTCCAAGCTATAATACCATGTATTTATGGACTAGTGCCATACAAGGTACCATATGACCATGATAGTATGATGTATAAAGTGTATTAAAAATGAGTAGTATTTTAAGTAATTTGAGATAATTTTTAATTATGTGGGTACTTGATTAATTATCGGGTAACAGGATATTACCTAATTAACTAATAAGTCATGGGATAAGATTGACTCTCCCCCCCAATCCCCACGTGGCAGCAACCCACTACCAAAACATATGACTCTTAGTCATATTGGGATATGTGGCAACCAATTCAAACATAAGCCTTGTAATTTAAAGAAAGCTATATATCTTTTAGCAATTAAAAGATACATATCTTTCAACATTTAACAGAATATCAAAGGCTCTACATATGGGCAATCTGAAGCTAACGTAGAAGGCAATTTGAAGCTAACGTAGAATGCAATCCGAAGCTAACGTAGAAGGGTACGGATCGTCAATAATTAAAATAGAGATTTCATAGTATCTTAAGCAACGTGAGATTTTTCAAATTTTTAGGGAGTACAGTGTAATCCTTCTCAAGAATATCACACGGAGTTTTCCCTACTCCAGGTATGTTAAGGCTAAGCCCTTCCTTTATTTTGGCATGATCACGTAATTACATGCATTTGATAACGAGACATAAAGAGAAATTCATATTTCGAAAATTATGTATATTTTCCTAGTCTTGTAAGTTACAATATTCTCCTTATCGGGACTTCATATTCAATTAGGTATTGTCTTGTTCTAGTCAAGAAAGCAGAGAGCATATATATGCAGTATTATAGTATTTTCATTACCATCGAGCTATAATCGATGGACAGGCCCCTATTGGGCAACCTCTGATCATATGGTAAGTTATATACCGAGCCTACTGTGGCCGAGTGCCTATGAGAGAGCCCAGTTGGTCGAGATACAAAGCCTAGTCTGGCCGAGCGCCTATGAGCGAGCCTACTACGGTAGAGAAGTTATATATATACCGAGCCTTATAAGGCCGGGCATTTATTTTACTTAATATATTGAGAGAGTTGAGTCAGTATCAGCAGGTAAGTATACCTCCAAATCAACTTTGACTCCCAGTTACCTTCAGTTATTATATTAATAGTTCAGTTGTAGCTTTCATTTATTTCATTGCCTTGCATACTCAGTACATTATTTCGTACTAACGTCCCTTTTTCTGCGGACGCTGCATTTTATGCGTGCAGGTTCAGACAGACAGACGGGTAGACCTCCTCAGTAGGTGTTGCCCAAGATCTGCTTTATCGGTAAGCTCCATGTCCTTCGGAGTTACTGGGTCTAGAAGTTTTGTGTACATCTTGTGTATATATGTATATAGGCTATGGGTAGGTCGGGGCCCTGTTCCGATCACAGTACATCCATCAGTAGAGGCTTGTAGATATATCCTGTCAGTTAGTGCAGTATGTTGGGCTTGTAGGCCCTGTATGTATATTTTGTTGGCTTGTCAACTGTAGTAGGTATGACGGCCTTGCCGGTCCAGCTTTATATTGACATTTAGTCAGCGTTAGTTTCCATTCGGTTTTATATTTTTCCTCACAAATTGTCTTGCAATGTGACCCCTGGCCAAACTATGACATTATATGTCCAAAGTCCCTTAGTCGCAAGTTGGTACCCAAGGATAGATGAGGCACTGGGTGTCGGTCTCGCCCCTAGGCTCGGGGCATGACACTAGCACTTCAGGAGACCCTCGCACAGTTCTTGAGCATATTCGGTATCTTAGCTGAGGTGGGGTTGATTCCACTTGCACCAGCCACATCTCGAGCTAGGGGAGGAGATCAGACTCCTGCAGCCTGTATTCCAGAGCAGCTAGTCTAAGTCGATCGGGTCCCAGAGGTTATACCAGTACAGCCTAATGTTCCAGTTCGGCCCGCGGTAAGGGCAGCAACATCTGAGGAGGAGTAGCTTAGACTTGAGAGGTTTAAGAAGTATCACCCTCCTACTTTTAGTGATTTAGATTCAGAGGATGCACATGGTTTTCTTGCAGAGTGCCACCTTATTCTTAGCAGAGTTGCTTTCACTACTTTCCAGTTGTCTGGAGCGGCCTATCAGCGGTGGCGAGTGTACGAGGAAGGTAGCCCAAATGATGCAGCTTCACTTACATGAACTCCATTTTCGGAGTTGTTCTTGAGAGAGTTTATTCCTCAGACCCTTCGAGATGCATGGCTCGCAGAGTTTCAGCAGCTGCGCCAGGGTACTATGATAGTGTCGGAGTATGTTGTCTGATTCGGTGATTTGTCCATACATGCACCTGCCTTAGTTTCTACAGTCAGAGAGTATGTCCCCGATTTATCGAGGGGCTCAACTATGGTATTAGGTTCAGCATAGCCTGAGAGTTGGAGACAGATACCCCATATCAATAGGTGGTAGAGATTGCACAGTGTTTGGAGGGTATGTGGGGTCGTGAGAGGGAGGACTGGGAGGCTAAAAGGTATAGAGGTATTGGAGGATTCAGTGGTGGCCACGCTGCAGCTATAGCCCATCATGGTAGATGTTATGTGAGTCGTCAAGTTCACTCAGCAATTCTCACTTCTAGTGGTGCTCCGATTGTTTCGAGGTCTAGGGTTGTACACTTTGCTTAGCCACTTTCTAGTGTACCTCCTGCACGGGGTGCCTTCGACGGTCAATCTAGTCGATGAGGCCCGAGCCAATCCCAACAGCCACGCCCACCTAGAACTTGCTTTGAGTGTGGAGATACCCATAATATGGTTAGAGACTTGGGAGATGTACACCTTCCCAGACTACTCAAGCTCTACGAATTCAGTCAGGTCCACAGATTTCTCAGGCTATGATTGCTGCCCCAGTTTCCGCTCCACCCGCATAGCCAGCTAGAGGTGGAGGCCGGGCGGGTAGAGGTCACCATAGAGGGGGAGGCTAGGCCAGATTCTATGTTTTCTGGGTAGGACGAAAGCAGTTGCTTTAGACACAGTCATTACAAGTATGGTTCCAATTTTCCATGGAGATTCATCAGTGTTATTTGATCTGATATCCACTTATTCATAGGTGTCATCTTACTTTGCTCCGTATTTGGATATATCTCTTGATTCTTTGAGTTCTCCTATTAATGTGTCCACGCTTGTGGGAGATTCCATTATTGTGGACCGTGTGTATCGGTCGTGTTTGGTTGTTATTGGTGGTTTGAGACCAGAGTTGATCTATTATTACTTAGTATGATAGACTTTGATGTTATCTTGGGCATGGACTTGTTATCTCCCTATCATGTCATTCTAGATTGTCACGCCAAGACTATGACGCTGGCTATGCCAGGTTTACCATGGATAGGGTGAAGGGTGCATTGGATTATGTTCCTAGTAGGGTTGTATCACTTCTAAAGGCTTGCAGGATGGTTGAGAAGGGGTGTGATACTTATCTAGCCTTTGTGAGACATGTTAGTGTTGATACTCCTACCGTTGAGTGAATTCCGGTAGCTATAGACTTTCCAAATGTATTTCCAGCGGATCTTATGGGCATGTCGCCCGATAGGGATATCAATTTTGGTATTGACTTGTTGTCGGGCAATAAGCCCATTTCTATTCCACCATATTGTATGGGCCTCGGGGAGCTGAAGGAGTTAAAAGAGTAGTTGCAAGAGTTGCTTGATAAGGGTTTCATTCGGCCTAGTGTGTCACCTTGGAGTGCTCCAGTCTTGTTTGTTAAGAAAAAAGATGGTTCTGTGCGCATGTGTTTTGATTAACGACAGTTGAACAAGGTTACAATGAAGAACAGGTACCCATTGCCACGCATTGATGACTTATTTGATCAGCTATAGGGTGCCAGAGTGTCCTCAAAGATTGATTTGCGGTCAGGTTATCAACAGTTGAAGATTCGGGATCCGGATATTTTGAAGACTGTCGTTAGGACTCGGTATGGTCACTATGAGTTCCTTGTGATGTCATTTGGGCTGACCAACCCCCCAGCAACATTTATGCACTTGATGAATGGTGTATTCCAGCCTTATCTTGATTCATTCTCATTGTGTTTATTGATAATATGTTGGTGTACTCCTGCAGTCGGGCATAGCATGAGCAGCAGTAGAGGATCGTGCTCCAGACCTCGAGAGAGAAGAAGTTGGATGCAAAATTCTCTCAGTGTGAATTTTTTCTTGATTCAGTGGCATTTTTTGGGTCATGTAATATCGAGTGACGGGATCAAGGTAGATTTGAAGAAGATTGAAACAGTGCAGAGTTGGCCCAGGCCATTTTCAGCTACTGAGATTTGGAGTTTCCTTGGTTTGGCCGGGTATTATCCTCATTTCATAGAAGGCTTCTCATCTATTGTTGCACCTATGACAAAATTGACCCAGAAGGGTGGTCCTCACAGATGGTCCGAGGAGTGTGAGGCGAGCTTTCAAAAGCACAAGACTGCTTTGACTACGGCCCCAGTATTGGTGTTTCCTACGGGTTTAGGGTCTTATACTGTGTATTGTGATGTGTCACGTATTAGCCTTGGAATGGTGTTGATGCAAGACGGTGGGGTGGAGTCCTATGCATCTCGGCAGTTGAAGACTCTCGAGAAGAATTATCCAGTCCACGACTTGGAGTTGGCAGCCATTGTTCATGCAATTAAGATCCAATTGCATTATTTTTATGGTGTCCCTTGTAATTTCTGTACCGACCACCGGTGTCTACAACATTTGTTCAAAGAGAAAAATATTAACTTGCGGCTGCGGAGGTGGTTAGAGTTGCTTATGGACTATGATATCACCATTCTATAGCATTCCAAAAGGCCAATATGTGGCTGATGCCTTTAGTCGAACGGCAGAGAGTTTGGGTAGTTTAGTGTACCTACCGGCATCGGAGAGGCCATTAACATTATATGTTCCGACCTTAGCCAACTAGTTTGTTAGATTGGATGTTTCGGAGCCCAATCGAGTCCTTGCCTACATGGTTTCTCGGTCTTCTCTATATGATTGTATCAGAGAGCATCAGTATGACGACTACCATTTGCTTGTCCTTAAGGACATGGTTCAGCACGGCGATGCCAAAGAGGTTACTATTGGAAATTAGGGTGTGTTGCGTATGCAAGGCCATTTATGTGTGCCCAATATAGATGGTTTGCATGAGTTGATTCTTCAGGAGGACCACAATTCACGACACTCCATTCATCCGGGTGCTGCTAAGATATATCAGGACTTGAGGAAGCAATATTGGTGGAGGAGAATGAAGAAAGACATAGTGGAATATGTAGATTGGTGCCTAAATTGTCAGCAGGTGAAGTATGAGCATCAGCGGCAAGGTGGATTGCTTCAGCGACTTGAGATTCCGGAGTGGAAATGGGAGCATGTCACCATGGACTTCGTTGTTGGGCTCCCACGGACTCAGAAGAAATATGAAGCGGTATGGGTGATTGTGGACAGGTTGACCAACTCAGCTCATTTCATTCCGGTAGTGAATACCTATTCTTCAGAGCAACTGGCTCAGGTTTATAGCCGCGAGATTGTCCGACTGTGTGGCGTATTGGTATCCATCATCTCATTTATAAAGAGCTGTACAGCGTGAGCTAGGTACACAGGGTGAGTTGAGTACAACATTTCACCCCTAGACGGACGGACAGTCCGAGCGCACTATTCAGATATTGGAGAATATGCTTCGTGCCTGCGTTATGGAATTCGGGGGCTCTTGGGATCAGTTATTGCCGCTTGCAGAGTTTGCCTACAACAACAAAGAGTTTGCCTACAACAACAATTGCCAATCGAGTATTCAGATGGATCCTTATAAGGCTCTATATGAGAGACTATGTCATTCTCCAGTTGGGTGATTTGAGCCGGGAGAGGCTAAGTTATTAGGCAAAGATTTGGCTCGAGATGCCTTGGAGAGGGTCAAGATGATCCAGGATCGTCTTCATATAGCCAAATTTAGATAGAAGAGTTATGTTGCCTTGGAGAGGTTTATCATGTTACATTCATGCTTGGAGAGCGAGTCTTGCTCCGGGTTTCACCCATGAAGGGTGTAATGAGGTTCGAGAAGAAGGGAAACTTTAGCCCTAGGTATATTGGACCTTTTGAGATCCTTGAGAGGATTGGGGAGATGGCCTACAAGTTTGCTTTGCCACCTAGTTTATCTGCGGTTCATTCGGTGTTCTATGTCACTATGATCTAGAAGCATTATGGTGATCCGTCTCATGTTCTAGACTTCATAACTGTCCTATTGGATGAGGATTTGACTTATATTGAGGAGTCTGTGGCTATCTTGGATAGACAGGTCCGGAAGTTAAGATCAAAGAATATTGCTTCAGTAAAGGTTCAATGGAGGGGTCATCCGGTCGAGGAGGTGACCTAGGAGACCGAGCACGACATGAGGAGCCGTTATCCTCACCTATTCACCACTTCAGGTATGTCCTTATGCACGTTCAAGAATGAATGTTTCTTTTAAGTGGGGGAGAATGTAACGACCCGATTGGTAGTTTTGTGTAATTACGCCTCCTTAACCCTTTTTATGCTTAACACATGTGTGTTTCTGATTTTATGACTTAGGGGTTTGATTAGTATCATTTCGGGAAGCTTTAGGGTTGCTTTGGACCCTTTGATTCTTGACTTAGAAGTTTAGATTAGAAAGTTTTGACCAAACATTGAATTTTTTGAAAACAACCTCGAAATGTTGTTTTAATGGCTCTGATATCTTCGTTTCGTGATTTCGGACTTAGGCGTATGCCTGGAATTGATTTTGGAAGTTCGTATGTTGATTTACCAAAATTTGGCAATTTGAAGTTGAAACGTTTGACCGTAGGTTGACTTTTAGCTATCGAGCATTGAATTTTATTTTGGGACTTGGAATAGGTCTGTTACGGTATTTAGAACTTGTGTGCAAAATTTGGTGTCATTCGGAGTTGATTTGATAGAATTCCGACGTTTAATTGTAACTTTAGAAATTCTTAAACTTTACTTTGAAATTCATGCGTTTTAGTATTCGATTCATAGTTTTAGATATTATTTTTGTATTTTGATCATGCGAGCGAGTTTGTATGATATTTTTAGACTTGTGTGGAGGTTTGGTTTGGAGCTCCGAGGGCTCGGATGAGTTTCGGACGTGCTGGTTCACTATTGTCGCAATTGCGAGCACCAACCTTGCAATTGCAAAGGGGATAGGGAGATGTCAGACATCGCAATTACAACTCCCTTGTTTGCATTTGTGAAGTCCGCATGCTTGGTGTTTGGTCGCATTTGCGACCACTTGGTCGCTTTTGTGATGGTAGCCAGCTTCGCAATTACGAAGCTTTTCTCGCAATTGCGACTTTAGTTGAGGCTGTCAGGGTTCGCAAATATGATCCCCGACACGTCTGAAACTCATCCGAGCCATTGGGGCTCCAAAAAAAATTCACACAAGTCCAAAACTATCATACGGACTCGCTTTCACAATCAAAATACAAAAATAACATTTAGAACTACGAATCGGACACTAAAATGCATGAATTTTAAAGTAAAGTTCAAGAACTTCTAAAATTACAACTAAGTGTCTGAATCCTATCAAATCAACTCCACACGATATCAAATTTTGTAGACAATTTCTAAATAGCATAACCGACCTATTCCAAGTTCCAAAATCAAATTCCGAACCCGATAGACAAAAGTTAAACTACGGTCAAACTTCTAAACCTCAAATTGCCAATTTTTGGCAAAACAACACAAATCAACCTACAGACTTCTGAATTTGATTCCGGGCATACACACAAGTCCAAAATCACGATACGAAGCTATCAGAGCCATCAAAACATCGCTCCGGGGTGGTTTTCACAAAAGTCAAAGTTGGGTCAACATTACTAATTTAGGCTTCTAAGCCAAGAACCAAAGGATCTAAATATACCCGAAATCTTCCCGGAACGAATCCAATCAACCTCGCAACTCATGAAACCTAAATTACACATGTGTGAAGCATCAAAAGCGAAAATGGGGAGAAATTTAATAAAACAAATGGTCGAGTCGTTACACTTATCTTGCGAGGTACCATCATACAGAGTTCTTTTGAAAGACAACACTCGGATAAATCAAAGATAAAACTGCGTCAAACCCCTCTGTACTTCCCGTTCTCGGATGTACCCAAAATATAAAGTAAAGTAAAATGGTAGATAGAAGTTGTGTTTGCTTACCTGCTTTGATATTTACCTACTTGCTAAACACTTAGGGTGGATTGTATTTAGTTAATAATCCAATAACCAATAATATCGTGCATTAGATAATTCGTGAATTTTGTATGTATACTTAGGATGTAAAATATATTTTTACTTGGTTTATTAAGTAGGATTGATATGCACATCATCGGTTAGGTTGGTTGTTTACTTAAGGTAAAAATATGGCATCTTCTTTCATAAACATAAAAATAAATCATTTTCTTAAAGTTATACTAGCGTCCTTTCCGAATCTCTCTATATGTAAATTATTTAATTAATACGCTTCGGATAGACATAATTTAATTATTATGCCTTTCTTTGAGAGACTTGGGCCTAATAGTCATTTGGTCTTGGCTCACATAATTTGTGTTTCAAGACCATGACTCGAGAGATGGTCTTTAGTTACTCATTGAATGATAACTCATTTTTTTAGCTCGGATACTTCTTTGCATTGATGGGATAATTTTCTATGTCATAAACATTTTGACACTTTTTTCTTATACCACATTCATTCTCTATTCATCAAATTAATTATTTTACTTAATTCATTATATACTAAGGTTTTTCAAACATTATTCTTTTTCCATCTTTTGTCAATCATTTAGAGTAAATTTCTATTTGTTTTTTATTAATTTAAGTTCTCACTTAAATGGTGAATCATTGTACATCAATCAAATTCTTTCAAAGCATATTCTTTAATTAATATTCATTTAGTCAATTTATGAATATTCCAACTATCATTATATATTCTCTTATATCTTTATCTCTTTAGCAACTTCTTATACATGTTCACCCATTTAAAAACAAAATTCTTTCATATCTATTTTATTACATTAAAAGTGTAAGATATAGTGTTTATACATCCTTTAACCTTGTCTTGCATTATTTTTCACCCTTTATTAAACTTTGTACTT
The DNA here is from genome assembly GCF_000715075.1 of Nicotiana tabacum. NCBI lineage: Eukaryota > Viridiplantae > Streptophyta > Magnoliopsida > Solanales > Solanaceae > Nicotiana > Nicotiana tabacum. Next base: position 35,252,034 of record NC_134098.1, read on the forward strand.
TAGTCAAATGCATACATAGTTCATCTCTTCCTTAACTATTTTTTTAAATAATAAATTGCATTCTTCATATCTTGTGCACCAACATTTAAAAATGTAAGTCATTTCATACATTTATTCTATAATTCATTTTCAATAATTGATTGTGCTTTAGTTAATATATTTTCATAATTTTCTTGTAAATATTAATCTAACTCTCTTATTTATTTCATAGAAACTACTCAAAGATAATACTTTTCTCCCACTCTTGATTAATCATTTTCATAGACAAGTTTTCTTATACTTGAGTCTTTTAGTGGTTGACCTTGATCACAACTTATTCGTTCATGATTGTTCCTTTTAACCCAAAATCGTTTGGTTAATTTGTAAATACTTTATTTGTTGATACACTCTCCCGCATTTCACCTAGTCATCAAAAATCTAACTTTTCACATACTTTCTCTACTCACCTCCTTGCACATATTCTGTTGCGCATGAATATTCCTGTTTTTATCACGTGATGTTCACATTTAATTATTTTTCATTCCAAATCATATTCATCATTTTTTGTAGATATTAAATTAGTTTTTTTTTTACCTAATCCCTCATTTATTTGATTGAGTCCACCGGAACCATATATTGTTGATCACGAGGGATGAGTAGCACCTTCCGCTCGAAATAATTTGAACCCTTACCTAGAATCTCAACTGATTTTCCAGTCCATAAATAAAGTGTATATTATGTAATATAGTATATGTGTCCTAGTATACCTTAAATACTAAGTAGCGACTCTAAACAATAATTAACCTTGTATAGTACTGTAAGTTATACATTATTTTGACTTGTGCAAAATAGGGTGCAGCAGGTAAATCCTAGAGCTTTGAGTGGTACCTCAGGTATACCTAAGTTCGACAAGATTTGTTCATCTTGCTTCAATCAAAGGTTTTGAATTTCGCCTATCCTATGTCCCAAGTTCCCTCAACGCAAAGAAAGTACTAACTTGCACAAATATTTGAAGTATTTAGATTTTAGTATATTTTTGAGAAGTACACTCACTCTCAGAATGATGTTCAATGCATGTCACGCCCCGTTTTCTCACGAAAGCCGGTTTTGACATGTGACAATTCTTTTAAATGGGTATTAAAAGAGAAGAGTCACCACCTAATGATTTTGAGATGCATTAGGGCACCCATCTACAAATAACTTTATTTTAACTAGTCCATATTATCAAAGATCGGGTAAGGGCTAAAATTACCTCAAAGCGAAGGGTTTAGGCATTCTTCGCGGTCCACAATTGTGGGTCCCAACCAGAATTTACGCAATGTGGGGTTACTGAATTATAATTACCCTATTATCCTATGTGATCATATAAGTTAAAGAAAGATAGGCGGTCTAAATTTACAAGACAACAAATTGCACGTAAGAAAAGAAGCGGATTATCATTAATAAGCAATTAATACAATCTTACAAGATTACAAGATATAGCCTAAGTTCAAATAAGCGTACAAACAATAATGGAGGGCGGTCCTAAATTTTTTAGCCTAAATGATCACCCCGTGCAACATAAATAATACTTCGCAACTCCCTCACTATCATTCAGTGGGCGCAGACTCTCATCTCCTGCTACCCAATTACTATATTAAAGTTGTTTACCTAAAGACGTTCTAATTCAATTCTAAGACGTACCCTATTCGTGATTCACCTGTCCCGTGCCTATGGTCCAAGAAGCTTTGGACCTACTATTTTGGTAGTTCTAGACTTCTTTAGGCTGCTCAAAATGGTAAAAACTAGGCGCGCCATCAAAACAACTAGAACTACACATAATTAACAATTAAGGGCTCAAGTTGGCCTCCTCACATATACACAGATGCACGCAGACAGTTATGAGCCTATGCTAACAGTGTTCAAATTATTAGGTAGGCGGATGTAGATGGGTAGGCTTGGAGCTCGGATGTGTTGAATTGTTCAAGACTTATAGGCATGCTTTCTAGGTGATGGAACAACTCAATAAACTCCTATAGGCAGTATTTTTGGCTAGATTATCTTAACAAAGTTGCTGATTTTAACTGAAGATCATGCAGGCATGATCTCTAGGCGATTTACGACTGAGCAGTTAGACCATCGAAGGCGCAAAATTATTCATTTTTGGCCCTATAGACATGCTTTTTAGATAAGTAGTCACATCCTATAGGCATGATCTCTAATAGTAGCATCTGGGGAAAAAAGTAGTTAAGAGCACACACTTGTTTTATTTATCATTATAGGCATGATTTCTAGGCGGCAGTATGATAAAAATGGCAACAACGGCCATTTTGATTAATCAAATTTAGGTCCTATAGACATTGTATCTAAGTGTGACAATTGTCTTAGTTTCTATAGGCATGTTTTCTAACATTTGCAAGTTAAGATATTGCATTTGTTCTAAGTCATGCTTTCTTAGTGAATAGGCAAACAAATCAACACATAGCACAAATAAGAGACAAACAAACCAATTAAGGCCCTATAGATATGTTTTCTACCCTTTCATGCGAAGAATAGAATATTCCAGCCCCCAGCTTCCACTAATTCCCCAATTGTTATTATTATAAATTATTACACGACCAGATGAAAGAATACATGCTCAAACATTACAAGTTGAAACAAATACAGGCCCAATAAACAATTGCAGGCCCAAATAAAACAACCTAGTGCTATTTCTGGGCCTTCACCATGCTTATTCTTCACATAAACAGCAGACCCATTTCCCAGGCTCACCCAAGGCATTAGAGGGTGTGAATTACAAGGTTCAACTCGTACACGGACCAACACCAGGCCCAAATTGGAGACTTACTTACCCAGCAGTTGCAAATGAATCAAACTTAACCGCACGAGTTAATAAATTACATGGAAACTAATTATACATCTTTGAGGCCTACTAACAACAGTTCTCACTAAGACCTAGATATAGGATCATAGAACATGTCGACAGGGCACACATAGATAGGTTCATTCTTGAATTTTTGAAGCTAAAGGGTCATGATTGACAAACATAGGATATCATACCATTTCAAAGGAGGTTTCAAACAAAGCATAGCCAGAACTAGCCTAAAGAACTCCAAAAAGGGGATCTGATCATGATAGCTAAGAGAATCAGTAAAGCACAACCTTAACATGGTAAGTTAACATGGAAACTAAAAATATAGGTTCATGATCGAGCAATTACTTAACAGGGGGAAGCCTTTTGCATGTTGAACATTAGTCATAGTACAAGAGATATATCAAACTTCAACATCAAGAGGAGCAAGCATCAAATCTAGTGCTAGTTGGCCATATGTAGGGAAAGAAGGGTAGCTATAAGGTTTATTCCTAAGGTCTTAACAAGTATTAAGGATGCATGTTGAGCAAGTAAACAGACACACTATAGAATCACAAATGTGTGAGAACAAGTACTAATGAATAGCAGAACCCTAGAAGAGTAACACGTTAGGCATGAATGCCTTAGAATGAATTAAAATGATTTCTAAGCATGAGTTTAGTTTTCATAACAATCCAAAACAGGTCAGAGAGGCAGACTCGGGATTAATCATAGGCATTAACATAACATAATAGACTAAACAAGTTTAGGAGAACCAGAATTCATAGTGGGCAGGGACACATCTCAAAACTGGATTATCAAACCACACATAAGTAAATGGGTAGATATTGCATTTCACCTTATAGGCTACAAGTAGTATTAAACAACATAGGATTGAACTAGACATGTAAAACACACTAAAGCTCACAATTAGCAAGATAACATATTTGGCTGATAACATAGTTAGGAATTCATTCTAGTAGAGTATTAGATACATTAGAACACATGAGTTGATCTATCACGAGGATGTAGAACAAAGTAGGGTTACAAACTGAAGAAGAGTAGCAGGTAACACACAATAAAACACTAGGCCGGGCATGCTAAAAGTAGTGAGAATCTTTCATGATCTGCACATACAGTAGACATAAGTTAGAGTCAAACATTGAGCATGTTTAGATGTCGGAAAACTCACTAGATAACCCAGTAGCATATTGATTCATAAAAGCTCGAAAAAACATGAACACAATGAGAGGGAATAAAATTGACAGAGCCAAAGACACTTACAAGTTGCGATTTAATGTAATGACCCGATCGGTAGTTTTGTGTAATTTCACCATGTTCCTCCTTTTATTGCTTCACACATGTGTGTTTATGATTTTATGACTTGCGGGGGTTGGTTAGTTACGTTCCGGGAAGCTTTTGGGTTGGTTTAGACCCTTGATTCTTGACTTAAAAGTTTAAACTAGAAATTATTGACCAGACTTTGACTTTTGTGAAAATGACCCGAAACTGTATTTTTATGATTGTGATAGCTTCGTATCATGATTTCGGAATTGGGTGTATGCCAGAAAATGATTTTGGAAGTTCATAGGTTGATTTGCCAAAATTTGGCAATGTGAAGTTGAAAGGTTTGACTATAGGTTCACTTTTAGCTATCGAGCTCAGAATTTGATTTTGGGACTTGGAATAGGTCCGTTATGGTATTTAGAACTTGTCTGCAAAATTTGGTATCGTTTGGAGTTGATTTGATAGGATTCGGACGCTTAGTTGTAATTTTAGAGATTCTTGAACTTTACTTTGAAATTTATGCGTTTTAGAGTTCAATTCATAGTTTTTGATATTATATTTGTTTTTTGATTGCACGAGCGAGTTTGTATGATATTTTTAGACTTGTGTGAAGGTTTTGTTTGGAGCCCCAAGGGCTCGTATGAGCTTCAAACATGTTCTGGAAGGGTTTGGACTGTTATTGCAGAAATCTGGTGTCTGGTGCTCTAGTGTCGCAAATGCGAACACCAGGCTCGCATTTGCGAAGGTGACAGGAGAGGGGAAATTGTTGCAAATGTGACCTCCCTTTCACATTTGCGAACCCAACATGATTATAGCTTAGTCCTCATTTGCAAATAATTGTTCACTTTTGCAATGACCCTCCAGTTCGCAATTGCAAAGACTCTATCGCAAATTGCGATGAATACTAAGTCTGTCAGGGTTCCCAAATGCAAGCCCATGTATGCAATTGTGAGGGTTCGCAAATGCGAACCCTGTGTCGCAAATGCGACATATGTAGCTGGTTAAAGGGTTGGAAAACGGGATTTTTGAACTCATTATCTCATTTTTGAACCCTAGACTGGGTAGGAGGTGACTTGGGGAGGGGATTCTAATCTATTTCTAATCCTGTTCCATCAACATATCTTAGATTTTAACATCAAAATTATATGAATGAAAGTGAAACTTGTGAAACTTGGTCATGTTGTTCAAAAATTAGAAATTGAGTTTTGAGAGTCGATTTGGACTCGAATTTTGAAATTAATCACAAATATGAACTCGTGGGGTCATAGGTAGACGAAATCTATCATTGGACCCAAGTTTTGAATGGGCGGGCCCCTGGTTGAATTTTGTTGACCTTTTGGGAAAGGATTTTAAGGGAAAAGCTATTTTCGAGTGTTGATTTGGGCTAGTTGTGGTAAGTGTCTTACCTAACTTCGTGTAGGGGAACTTCCCCTTAGGATTGGTATTGTTTGATTCGATTGTGCTAAGTGAAATCCATGTACGCAAGGTGACGAGTAGGTACACGGGTTGTACGTGGTATTTGACTTGTTTAGGCTACTTAGACTATTCCCATGCAATAATTGAATGCCATATCATGTTCTAATTCTCTTAGTCAATCTATTCTTACTTGTGTTAGTCTATCCTTACATGCCTTAAATGATTTAGTTAACACTTGTTCTACCTTCTAATTGATAATTTTCTCTCATGCTTTAGTTGAACTTGTTGCCTCTTTTATTGTTACATGATATCTCTTCATTATTGATTATCATTATTTGAAGTCATTTCTACATGTTATTTGTTCTATTTTGATTTATTCTTATTTAACAACGTGGCTATGCATTGTCTCTCATTATTGAGTTATTGGTGATGAAGTGGTGAAAGTCGTTATCACGTTGAGGCAAAATTGCTATTGTTGAAACATCTTCCTTTTGAGCATTTTACATTCATTGTTGTTATTGATATTCTTGTACTCGTTGTGGTGGATTTGTGGGCTATTGTTGCGGAAACATTGATATTGTGGATTGTTGGCAAATTGTGATATATTGGCACATGTGGTACTAGTTTTTATTGTAATGTGATATTGACGCGCATGCGGCAGTATAAGGCTTGGGGTTGATGTGTATGTGGCGATATAAGGCGGGGCTTATGTTTGTTTTGCTTGTAGGGGAACTACGTGAAGCCACGTGGTGTCATAAGGTGGGCTAACGTGCGTGTAGCTATTTCGAGAAAACTGTTTTCAAAACCTATTTCAAATATAAGGATCACGCGAAGGTATAAGGAAGGATTGTGATTGAAATTGAGAAATGTGAATATGAGGCGGTACCTCGGTTGTGACTCTTGATTATACGAGTTGGTACCTCGGTTGGGATTTAATTATACACGAGGCAGTACCTCGTTGTGATTCTTGTTGTTTATTTCATGTTCTAAAAAGTTTTGGTGGGAACATTTCTTGTTGTTTCATTCCTTATTGTTCTAGCATCTGTTGTCCGTATATGATCATTGTAGTTCTCTTTAGTTGCTTCTTTTATGCTATTTCTATGTTTAATTTCCACTAATAGTTCATGTTACTATCTTGTTTTGTATCAGTTATTCCTCCACCTTCCATTTTATATCCGTATTGTATTTTCATGCTGCTCATTTATATCCTAGTAGGTATCTTGACCTGGCCTCTTCACTACTCTACTGAGGTTCAGCTTGATACTTACTGAGTACCATTGTGGTGTACTAATACTACGCTTCTGCACAATTTTGTGCAGATCCAGGTACATCTGCCCACGTCGGACGCTAGAGATGATTGAGCTGCTGCTTAGGAGACTTCAAGGTATACTTGCTCCACGTCCGCAGGTCTCGGAGTCACCTTCCATTTTATTCTACTTACTGTTGTAGTTCTTTCAGACAATGATGTAGTAGTTATCCTAGTTTTACTCTATAGAGCTTATGACTCAGTTCCGCCGGTTTTGGGGAGCGTACTGTTGAGATTATGTTTTGTATCGGAAGGTTATATCGGTATTCAACTTTGTTTAAGTATTTTGATAATTGTTTTTGTCAAGTTATTATTATTTATTAGGCTTACCGAGTAGTAGAGACTAGGAGCCATCACGACATCCTACAAGTTGGTATTAGAGCTCTAGGTTCATAAGTGTTACAAGTCATAAGCAGGTTTAGTAGAGTCTTGCAGATCAGTATGGAGACGTCAGTATTTATCTTCGAGAGGCTACGAAAATTTTAGGAAACTTCACTTCTTTGATTCCTTATCGTGAGAATTGGTTGATTTCAAAAACTGAATCTTTAACTTTCTATACTCTCATATATGGTGAGGACATGCATTGTTGGATCTGATGATCAGACACTCGTTCCTCTTGCTAGAGCCGCGAGAGGCCCGGGAAGAGGACGAGAAGGGGCAGGTGGTGCAGCCAAAGCACCTGCCTGAGCTGCGATAGAGGAGCCACCAGTAGCTCCAGTTGGGGGACAGGTACCTGAGGCGCCTGTTGCCACCCCAGCACTTCAGTAGACCCTTACACAGTTCATGATCATGTTCGGTACCTTAGATCAGGCGGGATTGATTCCACTTGCACCAGCCACATCTCGGGGCGGTGGAGGAGAACAAACTTGTTACACCCTATATTTTCGTATGTAAAAATGCGTCGTAAGCAAACTAATGTAGGACAAAAAAATGAGATAATATTTAAAAGTATATAAAGTAATTTAATCATATTACCTCTGAGGTTACAAATATTGAAGATCATGAACAACAAGTACAAAGAGGGTTGGACAGTTCAGAAGCTAAAGCAATTAAATAAAACAATGTTTCATCGAAAGTCGACAAGTTGGGAATGTTATAACATGTACCATTGGGGTGAGACTAGGGTGATTAACATGATAAAGAGATTATGTTATGATTTATATTAGTCGTATTACATCCGTGTGTTATGTTTTTAAGTCAAGCGAGTTGTGGAACAAAAGTCGATGAAAGTCATCACAAGTTACATTCATAAGTTTTACTGAAACTTTGGGTCAAATGTAACTGCAATTTTCTCCCAATATACTTAGAGTTATGGTGTCTTCCACCCATCAAATTAAAGATCTATGAGTCTATTTTCCAACGCATTAAACCATTTGTCAATACGACATCGGAGTAGAGAGATATGTGCATTTTTGCGATACTGCGCAAGCTGCTAGGTGACAAGTAGGTGTGTCACCTACTTGCTTAAATGAAAGCCCAAAAATGGGCCATTTCGGGTCGTCCAAAGAGGCCTTTTAAGGGCCTATTTTCTTCATATATTAGACTTAAAATAGAGCATAATAACCAGACATAAGCTCTGCAAAGAATCCTCCCAAAAATTTCCCACAAACCCTAATTGATTTTCTCTCCCTTTCAAGTTCCAATTGGAGGTAAAACTTAGAGTTTGAAGAACCAAGATAGGAGCTGAGTTATCCAACAAATAAGGTGAGTTTACTGCTCTCTTTCATCCATTTTTTCTGCTGTAAATTCATGGTAAGTCGTTCTATACTTGTAAGAACTCACGGGATGGTGATCGGAAGCCGTGAGTTCGAGTTATTCACTTGTAGCGGACTGTTTTGTGGACTGTTTTGTGTTGCCGTTGGGCTGCGTGTTTTATTACTATTTTGTGGAGTTTTGGAGGAGGAAGGGGGTTTATAAACACCATATAAATGTAGGGTGGTTGGCTGGTCGTTCGTCATAACATTTTCGGGTCGTTTGACACTACTACGGTGGTCGTTTTGTGTACGAAGAGATTGGGGTGTGTTGGGCTATTTTGTAGTATTTGATGGTGTATATAGGGCTGGAAAATGATGTATATATGTTGTTATTGTTCTGTCCTTGTATTGTTGGTGTTATCTTGAAGTTGGAGGAAGGGCATATTATAGGGGAGATGCTGCCCGTTTTAATACAAAATAGGTTTGTCGTTCGTTGTGCGATAGTTGTACCTTTCGTAACTTAACGATAGTATTATTATCATTCTTGTAGATTAAGGTGCGAAGAGGTGAGTTCAACTTGGTGATTGAAAAGATTGTGATAAGGTATGTTAAGGCTAAGCCTTCCTTCATTTTGGCATGATCTCGTAGCTACATGTGTTAGTAATGAGACAAAAGAGAAGTTCATATTCATGAATTTATTCACACTATTCTAGTCTCATAAGTTACAATATTATTCCTTATCGAGACTCTATATTCAATTTTAGTATTGTCTTCTTTCAGTCAAGAGAGCAGCAAGCCTATATATACAGTATTACAGTATTTTCATTACCATCGAGCTATAATCGATGGGCAGGCCCCTATTGGGCAACCTCTGATCAGATGGAAAGTTATATACCGAGCCTACTGTGGCCGAGCGCCTATGAGCGAGCCCAGCATGGTCGAGATACATAGCCTAGTATGGCCGAGCGCCTATAAGCGAGCCTACTATGGCAGAGCAGTTATATATACCGAGCCTTATAAGGCCGTACAATTATTTTACTTACTATATTGAAGGAGTTGAGTCAGTATCAGCAGGTAAGTATATCTCCAGATCATCTTTGACTCCCAGTTATTTTCAGTTATTTTATTGCCTTACATACTCGGTACATTATTTCGTACTGACGTCCCTTTTTTGGGGGCGCTGCATTTCATGCGTGCAGGTTCAGACAGACAGACGGGTAGACCTCCTCAGTAGGTGTTTTCCGAGTTCCGCCTGATCGGTAAGCTCCACGTCTTTCGGAGTTGCCAGGACTAGAGTTTTGTGTACATCTTATGTATATCTGTATATATGTTATGGGTAGGTCGGGGCCCTGTTCCGATCACAGTACATCTATCAGTAGAGGCTTGTAGGCATATCCTGTTGGTTAGTGCATTATGTTGGGTTTGTATAAATTGGTGGTTTGTCAGCTGTAGTAGCTATGACGGCCTTGTCGGCCTAGCTTTATATTGATATTTAGTTAGTGCTAGTTTCCATTCAGTTTTATATTTTGCTTCGCAAATTGTCTTGCAAGGTGGCCCCATGGCCAAAGTATGACATTATGTGTTCAGAGTCCCTTAGTCGCAATTTGGTACGCCAGGTTAGGTGAGGCACGGGGTGCTTGTCTCGCTCCTAGGTTCGGGGCGTGACAAACTTGGTATCAGAGCAGTTCTGTCCTAGGGAGTCTACAAGCCGTGTCTAGTAGGGTCTTGTTTATAGATGTGTTGTGCACCACATTATATAAGCAAGGAACTACAGGGCATTTAGGAGTTGGTTACACTTCTTTGAAATCTAAATCGTGCTATAGAACTGAGTTATAGGAAATTTGAATTAAACTTATGTGTTGGTGTTTGCATGCACAGATGACGGTGACTAGGAAGACTACGGCTAGCCAGAGGAGAGATACAGTAGTAGGTGAGGGGACCAACAGGGTACCCCCAGTAGATGGGGCCCAGTCTGAGGCTCAAGGGGAGACCCCTACTCAGCCATTACCGGCTCCTCCACCAACTACGGAGATTCCTAGGGAAACCGCACATCCAGTTCCCCCTCCACTTCCATCAGATCAGGACTTAAGGAGTGCGGTGCATTTGTTGACACAGTTGGTAGCTACCCAGCAACATGCTAGGGCATCAGCTAGTGCAGGAACTTCTGAGGGGTCTGGGAGTTCAAGGGTCCGAGAGTTTATTACTTTGAGTCCCCCAGAGTTCACGGGGACAGATCAGAGGGAGGACCCGCAGGATTTCATAGATCAGCTTCACAGGATCTTTCGTGTTATGCATGCCACGGAGAAAGAGGCAGTTGAGCTAGCAGCTTTTCGACTCCGAGATATAGCCATCCTTTGGTATGAGGGATGGGAGAGGTCCAGGGGACGTGATACACCTCCAGCTATTTGGGAGAATTTTTCAGATGCTTTCCTTGACCAGTACTTACCGCGGGAGATCCGACAGGCTCGAGTCGATCAGTTTCTAGCCCTCAAGCAGGGTAATATGAGTGTTCGAGAGTATAGTCTCCGTTTTGACTCATTGGCCAGATATGCACCATCCATAGTTTCTACTATGCGAGACAGGATTCACAGGTTTATAGCAGGGTTAGCCCCAGAGTTAACCGAGGCATGTGCCACCGCTGCATTGCAGGATAGTATGGATATCTCCCGGATTCAGGCATTCGCCCAGAATATAGAAAGGGGTAGGCGTCGGCAGCAGGGTACAGAGAGGGCTGAGCAAGGGCAACGTAAGAGGATGAGATTTCCCAGGTCTCAGGAGCAATCTCAGGGTAGTTATAGGACCCAGTACTTCGGACGGCCACCTAGGCCTCCGCCACCTCAGTTACAGGGTTACGGGTATGACCGCTATACTCAGTCAGGACCAGGTGAGAGCTCACGGGCGTCGGGTTTGCAGCGACAACGAGGTTCTGCACAGACATGGTCATTTCCTCCGCGGTGTGACATCTGTGGTAGAGGACACTTGGGTCAATGCCGAGCAGGTTCTGATGCTTGTTATACATGTGGGCGTCCGGGGCATATGATGCGAGATTGCCCAAATAGAGATTCTGGGGGAATGGCACAACCAGCGAGTTCAGCAACAGGATCGTCTATGTCCGTGCATCCTTCAAGGCTTGAGTCTCAGTCTTCGGCTGGTAGAGGTCGAGGCAGAGGTAGAGGTTCCAGTTCAAGTGGTAATCAGAACCGTATCTATGCTTTAGCGGGTCGACAGGACCAGGAGTCTTCACCAGACGTTGTGACAGGTATATTAACCATTTGCTCTCACGATGCTTATGCTTTGATAGACCCAGGATCTACTTTATCGTATATTACCCCATTTGTCGCGAGGAAGTTTGGTATAGTGCCTGAAATACTAAGTGATCCTTTTGCGGTATCTACACCGGTCGGAAAATCGATTATTGCTAAACGGGTTTACCGAGGTTGTACGGTGACAATTTGTAGTCGTCAGACCTCAGCTGACCTAGTTGAGCTAGAGATGATGGACTTTGATGCTATCATGGGCATGGACTGGTTGGCAGCTTGCTATGCCACAGTTGATTGCCGAGCAAAGGTAGCCAAATTTCATTTTCCGGGTGAGCCAGTCCTTGAATGGGTAGGTAATACACCAACACCCAGAGGTAGGTTTATTTCCTATCTGAAGGCGAGGAAAATGATCGCAAAAGGGTGCATTTATCATATTGTGCGAGTTAGAGATGCAGATGCTGAGATACCTACACTTCAGTCTATTCCCATAGTCAAAGAGTATGCAGATGTGTTTCCAGATGAGCTTCCAGGTATTCCTCCAGAGCGAGAGATTGATTTTAGCATCGATTTGCTTCCAGGAACTCAACCAATATCCGTCCCTCCGTATAGAATGGCACCTGCCGAATTGAAGGAGTTGAAGGAGCAGTTAAAAGATTTGCTGGAGAAAGGTTACATTAGGCCCAGTACCTCACCTTGGGGTGCACCGGTACTATTTGTGCGGAAGAAAGACGGCTCGCTGAGGATGTGTATCGATTATAGGCAGTTGAACAAGGTAACTATTAAGAATAAGTATCCACTTCCAAGGATCGATGACTTGTTTGATCAGTTGCAGGGAGCTAGATGCTTTTCCAAGATTGATTTGAGGTCGGGGTACCACCAGGTCAGAGTTCGGGAAAAAGATATTCCGAAGACAGCCTTCAGGACCCGATATGGCCACTTCGAGTTCCTTGTCATGTCCTTCGGGTTGACTAATGCACCCGCTGTATTTATGGACTTGATGAATAGCCTATTCCGGCCATTTTTAGATCTGTTCGTGATAGTATTTATTGATGATATTCTGGTTTATTCCCGTTCAGAGGATGAGCATGCGGACCACTGCGAGCGGTACTCCAAACCCTCCGTGATCGTAAGTTGTATGCTAAGTTTTCTAAATGTGAGTTCTGGTTGAAGTCTGTAGCATTCTTGGGGCATATTGTATCAGATGAAGGGATAAAGGTGGACACTCAGAAGATTGAGGCCGTGAAATCTTGGCCTAGACCTACCACTCCGACAGAGGTTCGTAGCTTTCTAGGCTTAGCAGGATACTATCGGAGGTTCGTAGAGGGTTTTTCTTCCCTTTCGGCACCATTGACGAAGTTGACACAGAAAGAAACTAAGTTTCAATGGACAGAGGCTTGTGAGCGGAGTTTCCAAGAGCTTAAGAACAAGTTGACCTCAGCTCCAGTTCTAACACTTCCAGAGGGTCTAGAGGGTTATGCCGTGTATTGTGATGCATCAGGTGTCGGGTTAGGATGTGTCCTGATGCAACATGGGAAGGTAATTGCATATGCTTCAAGCCAGTTGAGGAAGCACGAGAGGAATTATCCGACCCACGACCTCGAGGTAGCTGCGGTTGTCCATGCACTTAAGATATGGCGGCATTATTTATATGGTGTTCATGTTGATATATTTACTGATCATAAAAGCCTACAATATATTTTCAAGCAGAAAGAGTTGAATTTGCGACAGAGGCGATGGCTTGAGTTATTGAAAGATTACGATGTTAACATTCTCTACCATCCAGGGAAAGCTAATGTTGTAGCAGATGCCTTAAGTCGCCGATCTATGTGTAGCTTAGCACATGTAGAGCCCGAGAAAAGACAATTAGCTAGAGATATTCATCAATTGGCTTCGTTGGGGGTTCGGTTAGTAGATTCTGAGGATGGTGGAGTTGTAATCCAAAACACTGCAAAATCATCCCTCATAGCTGAAGTCAAGGAAAGGCAGTACGAGGACCCAGAGTTGGTCGAGTTGAGAGAGCGAGTTCCGCAGCAGAAGAAGCCATTGTTAGAGCTCAAGGGAGATGGGGTTCTCAGATACAAGGGTCGTTTGTGTGTTCCAGATGTAGCAGGGCTACGAGACAAGATTATGTCAGAGGCACATTATTCATGGTATTCCATCCACCCTGGATCGACGAAGATGTATCATGACATTAAGGATATGTACTGGTGGAATGATATGAAGAAGAACATTGCTGAGTTTGTCGCCCAATGTACTAGTTGCCAGCAAGTGAAGGTAGAACACCAGAAGCCCGGAGGGCTAATGCAGACTATAGAGATCCCGACATGGAAATGGGAGGCGATAAACATGGACTTTATCATGGGTTTACCTCGTTCTAATCGTAAGTTCGATTCCATATGGGTGATAGTCGATAGGCTCACGAAATCAGCTCACTTCCTACCGGTCAGATCTACATATACAGTAGAAGATTATGCAAAGTTATATATTAAGGAGATAGTGCGGCTACACGGAGTACCAGTTTCTATTATATCTGACCGTGGGGCTCAGTTTACAGCACATTTTTGGAGGTCATTTCAGAGAGGTCTAGGGACTCAGGTGAATCTCAGCACAGCTTTTCATCCACAGACTGATGGACAAGCCGAGCGCACAATTCAGACGCTTGAGGATATGTTACGAGTATGTGTGTTGGATTTTAAAAGAAGTTGGGATGAACATCTACCTCTTATCGAGTTTGCATATAATAACAGTTACCACTCCAGTATCCAGATGGCTCCGTACGAGGCTTTGTATGGGCGTAAGTGCAGATCTCCTATAGGGTGGTTTGATGTTGGAGAATCTGGGTTACATGGGCCAGACCTGGTTCAGCAGGCCGTAGAGAAAGTAAAGGTTATCCGGGAGCGACTGTTGACAGCTCAGAGTCGTCAGAAGTCATATTTTGACGTGCGGCGACGAGACTTAGAGTTCAGGATTAATGACTGGGTATTCTTAAAGGTATCACCTATGAAGGGCGTGATGAGGTTTGGCAAGAAAGGAAAGCTTAGCCCATGGTATATTGGGCCTTATAGGATCATTCGGAGAGTGGGCCAACTAGCTTATGAGTTAGAGTTGCCCTCAGAATTGGAGTCTGTCCATCCGGTTTTTCACGTATCTATGCTACGGAAGTGCATTGGCGATCCTACCCGAGTGGTGCCCACGGATGATGTACAGATTACAGAGGACTTGTCATATGAGGAAATTCCAGTTGCCATCCTAGACCGACAAATCCGCAATCTACGAAATAAGGAGGTAGCTTCCGTAAAGGTTTTATGGAGGAGGAAGAATGTAGAAGAGATGACGTGGGAATCGGAGGAAGAAATGAAGTCTAAATACCCCCACCTATTTCAAAATGAAGATATGGTTCGAGATGGGACGCTACAACATAGCTCTATGTAGGCTAGCAGGTCATCAGGTAAGCTTTTATTTTTCACTTTCAATATTTATGATTTACGGTCGGTGAGGCAAATTGCTGCTATTTATAAAGATTGGCCATGTGTGGCATGCATAGTATGTTTCTGGCTACGTGCAGGTTGGTTTTAACCTAGTGTACGAAGGATACTCTGGAAAAAGTTTCCAAAGTCTCCAAGAGTAAACATTCGAGGATGAATGTTCCCAAGGGGGAGTGATGTTACACCCTATATTTTCGTATGTAAAAATGCGTCGTAAGCAAACTAATGTAGGACAAAAAAATGAGATAATATTTAAAAGTATATAAAGTAAGTTAATCATATTACCTCTGAGGTTACAAATATTGAAGATCATGAACAACAAGTACAAAGAGGGTTGGACAGTTCAGAAGCTAAAGCAATTAAATAAAACAATGTTTCATCGAAAGTCGACAAGTTGGGAATGTTATAACATGTACCATTGGGGTGAGACTAGGGTGATTAACATGATAAAGAGATTATGTTATGATTTATATTAGTCGTATTACATCCGTGTGTTATGTTTTTAAGTCAAGCGAGTTGTGGAACAAAAGTCGATGAAAGTCATCAGAAGTTACATTCATAAGTTTTACTGAAACTTTGGGTCAAATGTAACTGCAATTTTCTCCCAATATACTTAGAGTTATGGTGTGTTCCACCCATCAAATTAAAGATCTATGAGTCTATTTTCCAACGCATTAAACCATTTGTCAATACGACATCGGAGTAGAGAGATATGTGCATTTTTGCGATACTGCGCAAGCTGCTAGGTGACAAGTAGGTGTGTCACCTACTTGCTTAAATGAAAGCCCAAAAATGGGCCATTTAGGGTCGTCCAAAGAGGCCTTTTAAGGGCCTATTTTCTTCATATATTAGACTTAAAATAGAGCATAATAACCAGACATAAGCTCTGCAAAGAATCCTCCCAAAAATTTCCCACAAACCCTAATTGATTTTCTCTCCCTTTCAAGTTCCAATTGGAGGTAAAACTTAGAGTTTGAAGAACCAAGATAGGAGCTGAGTTATCCAACAAATAAGGTGAGTTTACTGCTCTCTTTCATCCATTTTTTCTGCTGTAGATTCATGGTAAGTCGTTCTATACTTGTAAGAACTCACGGGATGGTGATCGGAAGCCGTGAGTTCGAGTTATTCACTTGTAGCGGACTGTTTTGTGGACTGTTTTGTGTTGCCGTTGGGCTGCGTGTTTTATTACTATTTTGTGGAGTTTTGGAGGAGGAAGGGGGTTTATAAATACCATATAAATGTAGGGTGGTTGGCTGGTCGTTCGTCATAACATTTTCGGGTCGTTTGACACTACTACGGTGGTCGTTTTGTGTACGAAGAGATTGGGGTGTGTTGGGCTATTTTGTAGTATTTGATGGTGTATATAGGGCTGGAAAATGATGTATATATGTTGTTATTGTTCTGTCCTTGTATTGTTGGTGTTATCTTGAAGTTGGAGGAAGGGCATATTATAGGGGAGATGCTGCCCGTTTTAATACAAAATAGGTTTGTCGTTCGTTGTGCGATAGTTGTACCTTTCGTAACTTAACGATAATATTATTATCATTCTTGTAGATTAAGGTGCGAAGAGGTGAGTTCAACTTGGTGATTGAAAAGATTGTGATAAGGTATGTTAAGGCTAAGCCTTCCTTCATTTTGGCATGATCTCGTAGCTACATGTGTTAGTAATGAGACAAAAGAGAAGTTCATATTCATGAATTTATTCACACTATTCTAGTCTCATAAGTTACAATATTATTCCTTATCGAGACTCTATATTCAATTTTAGTATTGTCTTCTTTCAGTCAAGAGAGCAGCAAGCCTATATATACAGTATTACAGTATTTTCATTACCATCGAGCTATAATCGATGGGCAGGCCCCTATTGGGCAACCTCTGATCAGATGGAAAGTTATATACCGAGCCTACTGTGGCCGAGCGCCTATGAGCGAGCCCAGCATGGTCGAGATACATAGCCTAGTATGGCCGAGCGCCTATAAGCGAGCCTACTATGGCAGAGCAGTTATATATACCGAGCCTTATAAGGCCGTACAATTATTTTACTTACTATATTGAAGGAGTTGAGTCAGTATCAGCAGGTAAGTATATCTCCAGATCATCTTTGACTCCCAGTTATTTTCAGTTATTTTATTGCCTTACATACTCGGTACATTATTTCGTACTGACGTCCCTTTTTTGGGGGCGCTGCATTTCATGCGTGCAGGTTCAGACAGACAGACGGGTAGACCTCCTCAGTAGGTGTTTTCCGAGTTCCGCCTGATCGGTAAGCTCCACGTATTTCGGAGTTGCCAGGACTAGAGTTTTGTGTACATCTTATGTATATCTGTATATATGTTATGGGTAGGTCGGGGCCCTGTTCCGATCACAGTACATCTATCAGTAGAGGCTTGTAGGCATATCCTGTTGGTTAGTGCATTATGTTGGGTTTGTATAAATTGGTGGTTTGTCAGCTGTAGTAGCTATGACGGCCTTGTCGGCCTAGCTTTATATTGATATTTAGTTAGTGCTAGTTTCCATTCAGTTTTATATTTTGCTTCGCAAATTGTCTTGCAAGGTGGCCCCATGGCCAAAGTATGACATTATGTGTTCAGAGTCCCTTAGTCGCAATTTGGTACGCCAGGTTAGGTGAGGCACGGGGTGCTTGTCTCGCTCCTAGGTTCGGGGCGTGACAAAACTCCCTCGGCCCGTACCCCCGAGTAGCGGTTCCAGGTTGATCAGGTCCCATAGGTTATACTGGTATAGCCTGTTGCTCCGGTTCAGCCCGTGGTTAGGGAAGAAGCATCTGAGGTGGAGCAACATAGGCTCGAGAGGTTCAAGAAGTACCACCCTCCTACTTTCAGTGGTTTGGCTTCAAAGGATGCACATGGTTTTCTTTAGGAGTGCCCCCATACTCTCCGCACTATGGGTATTGTGGAGACGAGTGGGGTTACTTTCATCACTTTCCAGTTGTCCGGAGTGGCATATCAGTGGTGGCGTGTACGAGGAGGGTAGTCCAACAGAGGCAGCTTTACTTACACAGAGGGGCTCAGTTATGGTATTAGATTCAGCATGGCTACGGAGTTGGAGTCAGATACTCCGTATCAGCAGGTGGTTGAGATTGCACGGAGGTTGGAGGGTATGCAAAGCTGTGAGAGAGATGATAAGGAGGCCAAGAGGCCTTGAGGTATGGGAGGATTTAGTGGTGATCATGTTGCAGCTACAGCTCGTCATGGTAGAGACTATGTGAGTCGTCCAGTTCATTCAGCACTTCCAACTTCTAGTGGTCCTCCGAGTATTCCTGTAAGGCCCCATAAAATTTCGCAAAGGAAAAATAATGTTTCGTGGTGCCGAACTGGGTTTACGTGTTTGAGGATTGTATAAATTCGGTCGGACGTTTTATGTTGAACAATGCACTGGAAAGTAAAGGAAACATTTGGGCTGAAGAAATGCACTTATGCAGCCCACTATGCGGTCGCAGAATCACTCTACAGACCGCATAATGGCCGCAGAGTGAGGCAGGCAAATGGGGAATATTTTATGTCATTTCACAGTCCATTATGCGACCGTAAATCGATTTTGCGGGCCACACTCTGTTCATATATCCAGCTTTGAGATTTTTTGAAGGGAGGTTCTGCAGCACATTATGCGACCGCAGACTAGTTCTACGGTGCATTATGTGACCGCAGAACAGATCTGCGGGTCACATAATGACCTCAGACTGAGTCAGATTTGCCTAGTTCCGGAGGGCAATTATGCGGCCTATTCTACGAACCGCATAAGCATTATGTAGTCGCATATGCGACCATACCCTGTTCCAAAGCTTCATTCTTGGGTTTTTGTAACCCCGGCCCTACTTCTTTAAATAGACGATTTGTATCATTTTTGAGCTAAAATCGGATATTTTGAGGGTGAGAGAGTGCCCTAGAGTGGGAGAGTGATCTTCAACAAATTGTCCTTCAATTCTTGCTCAAATATTTGAATATTAACAAGGAAAACTCACTAGGTCTTCATCCTAGAGGTAAGATTTTACACCCTAGCCCTTAATTTCAAAATTTATCTAAGAATGGGTAATTAGCAAGACAATTCATGGGTGTGGGAGTTGTTTATTTTGCTTGCATATGTTATCAAAGGGTGTAGGAATATTGTGAGATAAAAATGGTAAATAATGGGTTGTGGGATGATGGAATCCTCCATAAAAGGACCTTGAACCCTTAATGCACACTTAGTGTTTGATAAAATGCTTAAATGAGCTAGAACCATGATCATCTTCCTAATTCTGGTTCAACTTGTTATATTTCTAAAATAGATTGAAGTTGCTAAGAATTCCAGAATAATTTAGAGTTTAAGGAAGTTCAATTGAGGTATGTTGGCTAAACTCTTCTTTGAGAATTGGAACCCCAATATCCTTATAAGTTCCAAGATATTTATTACAAATCAAGTATTCCGAATAAGTTTTGTGACAAAGATATATGTTCAATTCGTGTTTCAAATGCTCTTATTATATTGGATTATAAATTGAGGATGTGTTCCAAACTATGGATTGTGCATCTACATGTTATAATTCCAAGTCGTGATTTATGGGGAAATTATTATGCCAAATTGTGTAGAGATTGTGATTGGAATTACACCTTCACCCGCATACATTGGGGTGAGGTGGCAATGCCGCTTTGTTTATGATTTTGGTATTATTGTTGCACCACCACCCACATATATATATTGGGGTGAGGATGCATGGCTGTTTTGTGTAGGTATTGGTATCGTTGATGCATTTCCACCCGCATATATTGGGGTGAGGCGGCGGGGACGCTGTGTGTGAAAATAGGTATTGTGTTTATACCTCCACCCATATACATTGGGGTGAGGAGGCAGGGCCTCTTAAGTAGAGATTTGGTATTGTGCTTACACCTCCACCTGCATATATTGGGATGAGATAGCGGCGCCACTTTGTGTGAAAATGGTTACGGTGAATCTCACCTTATATTCTATAAATGTTAATGACAGCTCTTGATAAACTTGCTTTAGTTTAAACAACTATCTATGCTATTCTATTGTCACCTTGATTCATCTTATTCTTACTGTATTTCCGAGTTCTTAAATTGGTATTTGGTTTTCATACTAGTACTATTCGACATGTACTAACGCCCCTTTTGCTAGGGGCGCTGCATCTTTAATTGATGCAAGTGGTTCCACAGCGGAGGATACTGACTAGTGATAGCAGTGCTCATTCTTTCCAGCTGACTTGGTGAGCCCCATCTCATTCCGGGGTTATGCATCTTTTGTTTCTTATGTGTTATCATGTTTTGAGATATAGCCAGAGCCTTGTTGTCGGCACTATCATTGTACTCTTTGGTAATTTTAGAGGCTCTGTAGACTAAGTGTGAGTTGTGTATGGGTGTTGGGAATGTTAAACAAGTTGTGTTGTGATTAAATCACTCGTTCCACTTTGAACCATGAAGGGGTGTGTGTGTGTGTTTTGAGACATAATTAATAGAGTAACTAATGGTAATGAATTGGTATTGTAGACATGATCACCTTGTTGTCTAATTAATGAAAATATGTATTATCCTTATTCATGGATGAATTTGGGTAGAAAGAAATCTAACAAGCTTGCTCGCCGGTCGTGCTCCACGATTTTGGGGCGTGACATTTCTGAGGTCTCAGGTTGCACACTTTGCTCAACTACTTTCTAGTACACCTCCTATAGGGGGTGCCTTCAGCAGTCAGTCCAGCCGACCAGGCCCGAGTCAGTCCCAGTAGCCACACCCACCGAGAGCTTGCTTTGAGTATGGTGATACCTGCCACAAGGTTAAAGATTGCCCCAGACTCAAGAGGGGTGCACCTCCACAGACTACTCAGACCATAATTGCTACCCTAGTTGCCGCTCCACCCGCACAACCAGCTAGGGGTGGGGGACGGGTGGGTACAGATTTCCTTAGAGGGAGATGCTAGGCCAGATTCTATGATTTTTCAGGTAGGACGGAGGCAGTTACTTTAGACTGAGTCATTAAAGGTATGGTTACGATTTTCCATAGAGATGCATCAGCCTTATTTGATCCGGGATCCACTTATTCATATGTGTTATCTTAGTTTGCTCCTTATTTGGATATATCTCGTGATTCTTTGAGTTCTCTCCTATTTATGTGTCCATGCCTGTGGGAGATTATATTGTTGTGGACCATGTGTATCGGTCATGTTTAGTTGTTATTAGTGGTTTTGAGACCAGAGTTGATCTAGTGTTACTTAGTATGGTAGACTTTGATGTTATCTTGGGCATGGACTGGTTGTCGCCCTATCATGCTATTCTAGATTGTCACGCTAAGACTGTGACACTGGCTATGCCAGGTTTACCACAGTTAGAGTTGAGGGGTGCATTAGATTATGTTCCTAGCAGGGTTGTATCATTTCTAAAGGCTGGGTGGATGGTTGAGAAAGGGTGTGATGCTTATCTAGCCTTCGTGAGGGATATCAGTGCTGATACTCCTACTAGTAGTCAGTTATGATAATCAGTTCCTATTCCACCATATCGTATGGCCCCAGCGGAGCTGAAGGAATTAAAGGAGCAGTTGGAATGGTTTCTTGATAAGGGTTTTATTCATCCTAGTGTGTCACCGTGGGGTGCTCCGGTGTTGTTTGTGAAGAAGGATGGTTCTATGTGCATTAGTATTGATTATCGACAATTGAACAAGGTTACAGTGATGAACAAGTATCTATTGCCATGCATAGATGACTTATTTGATTAGCTACAGGGTGTTAGAATGTTCTCAAAGATTGATATGCAGTCAGGTTATCGTCAGCAGAAGATTCAGGATCCGTATATTCCGAAGACTGCCTTTAGGACTATGTATGGTCACTACAAGTTTCTTGTGATTTCATTTGGGCTGACCAATGGCCCAACAGCATTTATGCACCTGATGAACAGTGTATTCCAAGCTTATCTTGATTTATTCGTCATTGTGTTTACTGACGACATCTTGGTGTACTCCTGCAGTCAGGAAGATCATGAGTAGCACTTGAGGATCATGCTCCAAACCTTGAGAGAGAAGAAGTCATATGCAAAATTCTCAAAGTGTGAAATTCTAGCTTGATTCGGTGGCATTTTTGGGTCATGTGATATCAAGTGAGGGGATCAAGGTAGATCAGAAGAAGATTAAAGCAGTGCAGAATCGGCCCAGACCGTCTTCAGCTATTGAGATCCGGAGCTTCCTTGGTTTGGCCGGGTATTACCGTCGTTTCGTAGATGGTTTCTCATCTATAGCTTCACCTATGACTAGATTGACCCAGAAGGGTGCTCCATTCAGATGGTTCGAGGATTGTGAGGCGAGCTTCCAGAAGCTCAAGACTACTTTGATTACAGCCCCAGTGTTGGTGTTGCCTACGTGCTTGGGGTCTTATACTATATATTGTGATGCGTCACATATTGGCCTTGGCACGGTGTTGATGCAAGACGGTAGGGTGATTGTCTATGCATCTCGACAGCTGAAGACCCATGTGAAGAATTATCCATTCCACGACTTGAAGTTGGCAGCCATTTTTCATGCATTGAAGATCTAGCAGCATTAGTTGTATGGTGTTCCTTGTGAGGTCTATATCGACCACCAGAGTCTACAACAATTTTTCAAATAGAAAGATCCTAACTTACGATAGCAGAGGTGGTTAAAGTGTCACGACCCAACTGGAGGGTCATGACTAGCACCCGGGCCATACTTGCCGAGCACCAACGTACATTTTATCTAACCTTCCTTATTATCTTTAAGGGCTGACAAGATCAATATAAATAGTAGACATGGATCATGAACATCCAACAATGAAATATAATATCATGAACATACATAACATGGGATGACAAGACTGTCAAGAAACTATATATAAGGTACGAGCTAACATTATGCCATGAAAGACTATACAACAAAAATCAGCCGACAAGGCATTCTAAACCATACATAAGTCGACACCTGTCTATGAGCCTCTAAAGGAACATAAGTGCTACAACATTGCCGGAACAGGGCCCCGACATACCCATAATGTCTATAACAAAAATGCATACCAAGACCACGGCAAGTCCGGAGAAGGGATCTCGCCAATAACCGCTGAACTGGACAGCCTACTGTGGTGGGGGAGCTACGTCTACCTGTCTATCAGGACCTGCAGCACGACATGCAGCGTCCACAAATAAAAAGGACGTCAGTACGAATAAAGTACTGAGTATGTAAGGCAGAATAGCATAAGTAAGAACAATAATGTAAACAGTGATAGGGAATATACAACCTGTGACATCTGGGTACCTCTGAGGGCTACTGACATGAAATACATGATACATACATATATATACATAAACTTTTAAAACATATGCCTTTGTGGGCATCACCATCATCATATCGTACCCGGCCGTAATAGGCTCGGTAAAATGTACCCGGCCATCATAGGGCTCGGTAGAATCGTACCCGGCCATCATAGGGCTCGGTAAAACCCAACTGATCAGTGGTTGCACAATAGGTGCCATACCCGGCCGACTATAGCGCGGCTCGTTAGAGTAAAATAGATACATATATATGATGCATGCTGGACTCATTGGAATCACATTTTGAACCTTTCGGAGTGACGTAAGGTCGGTATCCTTCGTACACGTTATTAGGATTAACTCTTCATCAAGAATCTTATAAGAATCAGGAACTACCAACAACATTGATAATATAAGAATAAGAGAAGTAACATCAATATCAATCGTTTCATAAGAAGGGCAGCAATGTAAGTACTGCTAGCTTCTAAGAGTAGAGTATCTTTGGGAGCTCGTTCATTACATTATGTACAATCGGAGTCGTGAAAAAGAATGAAGGAGATAGACTCACATACCTTGTATATACTGCCCAACCTCAAGCTATGCAAATGTCACGACTCCTTAGTCTACAATAAGAGAAATGACACTATCATTATCGTTTAAGCGTCGTAACTATTATGTATCGACCGCAACCTATTTTACGATGAAACGGACAGCACCTCCCCTATTTATATGACTTCCCACAAGTCAATACAATCACCAAACAGCCCAAACAACATCATTAATAATCATATTGAGCCTCCAAAATAGTCCACCAACCAACAACATTACTACCAAGCCTTTCGATATATATTTCACAAGTTCTAGCTTCAACGACTTAGCTGCAACTTGGATAATCTTAAATATATATAGAGTAAGAGGTTCCTTACCTTTAAACAGAAATAACAACTCCAATTTGACCTTAATTTTCCACGAAATATCTCTCCAATTCTGCCACAAGAACAAGGAAGCGAAACTAGCAATCAATTCGGGATTTTCGGCACTAGAATTACTTTAGAAGACTTGAAATCACCTAGGGTTGATATTAAAAACTTGAAGGAGTATTTACAGAACATAAAACACTTAAAATAACCTCCCACACGAGCTGGAACAACACAAAAATCAGCAACAACAAGAAGAACAAGAAACTTACTAGCGCCACGGGATTCCCGACATTTGATTTGTGTTGTTTGCCCTTTGTTTGGGTCTTGGATCATGAGAGAACCTTGAGAGACTGTTTTTAGGGTTATAAGGTCTGAATATACTGAAAAATAATGACTTAAAACGGGGTTGAGGTATCTTATATATGTCCATATGTCTTAAACCGCCTTTGTGGGCCCCATAGAGAGCAGTTTGGCGCACTCTCGCGAAAACGCGAATATCTCTCTATTCCGAGATCGTATCGACGAACGGTTTAATGCGTTGGAAACTAGACTCATAGATCTTCAATTTGATAGGTAGATCATCCCATAATTCCAAGAACATTGGGAGAAAAAATGTTGTAACATTTGACCTAAAGTTTAAGTAAAATTATAAACCTAAGTTGCGACAACTTTTATCGACTTTTGTTTCATAACTCGCTTGACTTCAAGACTTATGATGCGGATATTATATGATTCAAATACATTAAAACAAGACCGCTTTAGACAATTAATCACCTCTAGTGTTACCCGAAAATACGGGTTACAACATCCTTGATTCGTTTAACTTCTAATACTTGTTAACCACTCTTATACACCCTTGTATCGTTTAAGACCAATAGGATTAACTTCTTATCATCTCAAAGATAGTCTCTTCTTGGATTTACGTCTACTAACTTACAGCGTGATCTAAGGTACGCGAATTTGGGTTGTAACACCCTCTCCCCCTTAGGAACATTCGTCCTCGAATGTAAGGGTTTATGGGGTGTCTAACTCATCGTGGATTCCGACGGAAATTTCCGGCTGAGCTTCCCCTATAAAATGGACACTAGCCAAACTTGCAAGCAGTTAAACCCAACCTATGGCCTTACAAGACTATACAAAGCATTATGGATATGTACATTATCTGCATATCACCATTTTGTATTAAAAAAAAGTATTCACAAGCTATTGCTTACCTCATAGAGCCGTTCCACCTTATAATGCGTCCTTCTTTCCCCCGGCATCCTCGTTATCTTCACTCTGGAATAGGTAAGGGTATTTAGACTTCATCTCCTCTTCTGCTTCCCATGTCATTTCTTCTATATTCTTGTTCCTCCATAATACTTTGACGGAAGCTACATCCTTTATTCTCAGCTTGCGGACTTGTCGATCTAATATAGTCACTGGCACTTCATCATATGATAGATCCTTTGTAACTTGTACATCTTTGATAGGGACGACCCGAGAAGGGTCTCCAATACATTTCCTCAACATAGATACATGGAATACCGGGTGTACAAATTCCAATTCGGATGGCAATTCTAACTCATAAGCAACCTGTCCAATTCGTCGAAGAATTTTGTACGGCCCAATATACCGCGGACTCAACTTACCCTTCTTCCAAAAACGCATAACACCCTTCATTGGTGAGATCTTCAGGAAAACCTAATCACCAACCTCAAATTCCAGATCACGACGTCGGACATCGGAATAAGACTTTTGCCTTTTTTTTGCCGTCCTCAGTCGCTCTTGTATCACTTTCACCTTCTCAATGGCTTGGTGAATCAAATCTTGCCCATATAATTCTATCTCACCGACTTCGAACCATCCAACTGGTGATCTACATCTCCTCACATACAGTGCCTCATACAGGGCCATTTTAATACTGGAATGGTAGCTATTATTGTAGGGGAATTCTATAAGTGCCAGATGGTCATCCCAATTCCCCTTGAAATCTAGAACATATGCTCGTAGCATATCTTCAAGCATCTGAATGGTACATTCAGCCTGTCTGTCAGTCTGCGGATGGAATGCAGTGCTGAGATTTACTTGTGTACCTAAACCCTTCTGAAAAGACCTCCAAGAGTTAGCCGTAAATTGAGATCCTCGGTCTGATATAATAGATACCGGCACACCATGAAGCCTAACAATCTCCTTGATATACAACTTCGCATAATCTTTAGCTGTGTAAGTTGTCTTAACTGGCAGAAAATGGGCAGATTTTGTAAGTCGATCAACTATCACCCAGATGGAGTCAAACTTATGATAAGAGCGAGGTAATCCAATAATGAAGTCCATATTAATCACCTCCCATTTCCAGGTCGGAATCTCTATATTCTGAATCAATCCACTAGGTTTCTGATGCTCGATCTTTACTTGTTGACAATTAGGACACTGGGCTACAAATTCTGCAATAGACTTCTTCATGTTATCCCACCAATACTGCTCCTTAACGTCATGATACATCTTTGTCGAGCCAGGATGGATAGAATATCGGGACTGGTGAATCTCAATCATAATCTTCTCTCGTAACCCTGCCACACTAGGTACACATAATCGGCCCTGGTATCTCAGTGTCCCATCTCCTCCGATCTTGAAAGCTGTAATCTTACACTGCTGAATTCCCTCTCTCAATCTTACTAAGGTAGGATCTTCATATTGCCGTGCTTTTACCTCGGCTACCAAAGATGATTCTGCTGTATTCTGTACAGTAACACCTCCGTCATCAGAGTCCAACAATCTGATTCTCATATTGGCCAGCTGGTGAAGCTCTTTGGTCAACCCTTGTCTACCTGCCTTAATATGTATTAAGCTTCCCATTGACTTACGGCTGAGAGCGTCTTCCACAACATTGGCTTTACCGGGATGGTACAATATCTCGACATCGTAGTTTTTCAGTAATTCAAGCCACCTACGCTGCCTCAAATTCAACTCCTTCTGCTTGAAGATGTATTGTAAACTCTTGTGATTTGTGTAGATGTCAACATGGACGCCGTATAAGTAGTGCCGCCATATCTTCAAAGCATATATTACTGCAGCCAATTCCAAATCATGTGTCGGGTAATTCTTTTCATGCTTCTTTAATTGTCTTGATGCATAAGCAGTCACCTTCCCACGTTGCATCAATGCGCACCCCAAACCTATACCTGAGGCATCATAATATACCACATAACCTTCTGTTCCTTCTGGGAGAGTGAGCACTGGCGCGGATGTCAATCGATTCTTTAGCTCCAGAAAACTATGTTCACAAGCATCAATCCACTGGAACTTGGTAGTTTTCTGTGTTAACTTAGTCAATGGTGCTGATATAAAGGAAAACCCTTCTACAAACCACCTATAATATCCTGCTAGCCCCAGGAAGCTGCGGACTTCTGACTGTGTTGTAGGTCTCGGCCAATTCTTCACTGCATCGATCTTTTGAGTGTCGACATTAATACCCTCATCAAATATCACATGGCCAAGGAATGCTACTGAGTTCAGCAAGAATTCACATTTAGAGAGCTTAGCATATAACTTATGATCCTGAAGGGTCTGGGCATAAGCCTGAATATGGGAAATATCCATGCCCTCTACCAAGGAGGCTGTTGTGCACTCATTTATCAGATGTGGTCCCAACCCGTTCACGAACAGGTGCACCCTATCACTCATCTCGGCCACTATATGGGGAGTATACCTTGCTAAAGAATCAAACTGTATACTATACTCTCATACACTCATATTACCCTGTCGAAGGTTCAAGAACTTATCAGCTCTAGCTCGTCGTATCTCAGCTGGCAAGTAGTGACGAAGAAAGGCCTCAGAAAATTCCTTCCACACGGCTGGAGGAGCGTTCGGACCCCTAGATCTCTCCCAACTATCATACCATAAAATTGCTAAATCCTGTAACCGATAAAAAGCCAACTCTACTGCCTCCGTATCACTAGCATGCATAACCCGCAATGTACAATGAACCTGATCAATAAATGTTTGCGGGTCCTCCTTGGGGTCTGATCCGGTAAACACTAGAGGGTTTAGATTAATAAAATCACGAACTCTCGCACTAACCAGTTTATCAGCAGCACCGGTATTCTGCCTCTAAGCCTGAGCAGCTACCAAGCTAGTCAACAATTGCACCGCACTGCGCATATCGTGGTTTGTAGTGCTAGACGGAGGAACTGGATGTACTGGGTGCCTCCTAATATCCTCTGGAGGAGACGGAGAGGTATGAGATGGCATCTCACTCTGAGGCTCACTTTGGCCTGCTATGACTGGAGGCACCTGAATGTTACCCTTTCCCACAGCTGTATCAAGCCGTTTACTAATCGCTTGCTTCCTAGTCGAAGGCATCGCTAAAGGAAAACAAGGTGTATATTAGATATGAACACTTACGACTCAACTCTATGCACGATCTAGATTCAGGAAGAAGGTAACAACCCTAGATTTCACGTAGCCTCCTGATTATAAATGTGGCGCGCTACACATCTATAATCAAAACTCTACTAGACACGGCTCATAGACATCCCCTAGGACAGACTTGCTCTGATACCAAGTTTGTCACGACCCAACTGGAGGGTCATGACTAGCACCCGGGCCATACTTGCCGAGCACCAACGTACATTTTATCTAACCTTCCTTATTATCTTTAAGGGCCGACAAGATCAATATAAATAGTAGACATGGATCATGAACATCCAAAAATGAAAGATAATGTCATGAACATACATAACATGGGACGACAAGACTGTCAAGAAACTATATATAAGGTACGAGCTAACATGATGCCATGAAAGACTATACAACAAAAATCAGCCGACAAGGCATTCTAAACCATACATAAGCCGACACCTGTCTATGAGCTTCTAAAGGAACATAAGTGCTACAACATTGCCGGAACAGGGCCCCGACATACCCATAATGTCTATAACAAAAAATGCATACCAAGACCACGGCAAGTCCGGAGAAGGGATCTCGCCAATAACCGCTGAACTGGACAACCTACTGTGGTGGGGGAGCTGCGTCTACCCGTCTATCAGGACCTGCAGCACGACATGCAGCATCCACAAATAAAAAGGACATCAGTACGAATAAAGTACTGAGTATGTAAGGCAGGAAAGCATAAGTAAGAACAGTAATGTAAACAGGGATAGGGAATATACAACCTGTGACATCTGGGTACCTCTGAGGGCTACTGACATGAAATACATGATACATACATATATATACATAAACTTTTAAAACATACGCCTTTGTGGGCATCACCATCATCATATCGTACCCGGCCGTAATAGGCTCGGTAAAACGTACCCGGCCATCATAGGGCTCGGTAGAATCGTACCCGGCCATGTTGGAGCTCGGTAAAACCCAACTGATCAGTGGTTGCACAATAGGTGCCATACCCGGCCGACTATAGCGCGGCTCGGTAGAGTAAAATAGATACATATATATGATGCATGCTGGACTCATTGGAATCACATTTTGAACCTTTCGGAGTGACGTAAGGTCGGTATCCTTCGTACACGTTATTAGGATTAACTCTTCATCAAGAATCTTATAAGAATCAGGAACTACCAACAACATTGATAATATAAGAATAAGAGAAGTAACATCAATATCAATCGTTTCATAAGAAGGGCAGCAATGTAAGTACTGCTAGCTTCTAAGAGTAGAGTATCTTTGGGAGCTCGTTCATTACATTATGTACAATCAGAGTCATGAAAAAGAATGAAGGAGATAGACTCACATACCTTGTATATACTGCCCAACCTCAAGCTATGCAAATGTCACGACTCCTTAGTCTACAATAAGAGAAATGACACTATCATTATCGTTTAAGCGTCGTAACTATTATGTATCGACCGCAACCTATTTTACGATGAAACGGACAGCACCTCCCCTATTTATATGACTTCCCACAAGTCAATACAATCACCAAACAGCCCAAACAACATCATTAATAATCATATTGAGCCTCCAAAACAGTCCACCAACCAACAACATTACTACCAAGCCTTTCGATATATATTTCACAAGTTCTAGCTTCAACGACTTAGCTGCAACTTGGATAATCTTAAATATATATAGAGTAAGAGGTTCCTTACCTTTAAACAGAAATAACAACTCCAATTTGACCTTAATTTTCCACGAAATATCTCTCCTATTCTGCCACAAGAACAAGGAAGCGAAACTAGCAATCAATTCGGGTTTTTCGGCACTAGAATTACTTTAGAAGACTTGAAATCACCTAGGGTTGATATTAAAAACTTGAAGGAGTATTTACAGAACATAAAACACTTAAAACAACCTCCCACACGAGCTGGAACAACACAAAAATCAGCAACAACAAGAAGAACAAGAAACTTACTAGCGCCACGTGATTCCCGACATTTGATTTGTGTTGTTTGCCCTTTGTTTGGGTCTTGGATCATGAGAGAACCTTGAGAGACTGTTTTTAGGGTTATAAGGTCTGAATATACTGAAAAATAATGACTTAAAACGGGGTTGAGGTATCTTATATATGTCCATATGTCTTAAACCGCCTCTGTGGGCCCCATAGAGAGCAGCTTGGCGCACTCTCGCGAAAACGCGAATATCTCTCTATTCCGAGATCGTATTGACGAACGGTTTAATGCGTTGGAAACTAGACTCATAGATCTTCAATTTGATAGGTAGATCACCCCATAATTCCAAGCACATTGGGAGTAAAAATGTAGTAACATTTGACCTAAAGTTTAAGTAAAATTATAAACCTATGTTGCGACAACTTTTATCGACTTTGTTTCATAACTCGCTTGACTTCAAGACTTATGATACGGATATTATATGATTCAAATACATTAAAACATGACCTCTTGGGACAATTAATCACCTCTAGTGTTACCCGAAAATACGGGTTACAACATCCTTGATTCGTTTAACTTCTAATACTTGTTAACCACTCTTATACACCCTTGTATCGTTTAAGACCAATAGGATTAACTTCTTATCATCTCAAAGATAATCTCTTCTTGGATTTACGTCTACTAACTTACGGCGTGATCTAAGGTACGCGAATTTGGGTTGTAACATAAAGTTACTTAAGGACTATGATATCACCATTCTATATCATCCCGGGAAGGCCAATATGGTGGTTGATGCCTTGAGTCCAAAGGCGGAGAGTTTGGGTAGCTTAGCATAGCTACCGGGAGCGGAGAGGCCATTAGCCTTGGATGGCATATCGGTATCCATCATCTCTGACTGAGGTACGCATTTCACATCGCATTTCTGGAAAGCTGTACAGTGTGAGCTAGGCACTCGGGATGAGTTGAGTACAACATTTCACCATCAGATAGACGGACAGTCCGAGCGCACTATTCAGATTTTTGAGGATATGCTTCGCACTTGTGTTATGGATTTCGGGAGTTCTTGGGATTAGTTCTTGCCACTTTTAGAGTTTGCCTACAACAATAGCTAAGCAGTCGAGTATCCAGATGGCTTAGTATGAGGCTGTATATGGGCGACAATGTCATTCTCCAGTTGGGTGATTTGAGCCGGGAGAGGATAAGTTATTAGTGTCATGCCCCAAATCTGAAGAGGCGTGGACGGCACCCGATGCCATACTCGGCTTGAGAATACCACCCTGTAACTGTGAACTCTGGAGGGGGAACCCTCAACTTAGGCCGATGAGGCCATATTCTTAATCATCTGAAAATAACGTCTATCTCATCTAAGGGGTAAACATACCCAAATGCCCATATACATAGTTGTGCAAGCCGACGAAGCCACCACGAACGTCTACAGTATGAAATACCAAACTGAACATGCACAAAGGGCTAGCAAGGCCACAATACTAACATACAAAATATACAGGACTCGTCAACAAGCCTCTAGAGATAACAAAACTATATGATGGTTGGGACAGGGCCACGACCTACCCATCAAACCTATATATATAAAATGGACTCCAAGGTCTAGACTTGATAACTCCGAGGAGGTGGAGCTTACCAACCGAGCTGATGTTTGACTCTGTCTACTAGGAAGATCTATCCAGCGGTATATCAGGACCTGCAGGCATGAAATGCAGCATCCCCAGTAAAAGGGACATCAGCATGAAATAATGTACCGCGTATGTAAGGCAACAGAATAACTAAAAGCTGAAACTGAACAGATAATATAATAACTAAAAGTAACTAGGACTCAAAGATGATCTAAAGATATGCTTACCTACTGATACTGACTCAATTATATCAATATAGTAAGTAAAATAGATGTTCGGCCCTATAAGGCTCGGTACGTATAACTGCTCTGCCGTAGTAGGCTTGCTCATAGGCTCTCGCCCATACTAGACTCTGTATCTTGGCCATTCTGGACTCTCTCATAGGCGTTCGACCACAGTAGGCTCGGTATATAACTTACCATCTTATCAAAGATTTCGCGCTCGGCCACAGTAAACTCGGTATATAACTTACCATCTGATAAGAGGTTTCCCAATAGGGGCCTATCCATCGATTATAGCTCGATGGTGGTGAAAATACTATAATATTATATATATATATATAGACCCTCTGCTCTCGTGACTGAAAGAAGTCAATACTTACCTGAATATAAAGTCCTAATAAGGGATAATATGATAACTTATGAGTCTAGGATAATATACATAAATTCAGGAATATGAACTTCTCTTTAGGTCTCGTTATCAAACAAATGTAGTTACGGGATCATGCCAAAATGAAAGAAAGGTTTAGCCTTAACATTCCTTAACCCTGTTGATTCCTTAATACCTTCCAAGAAACTCTTCAAATAACTCAACTCAATCTACCATAGCATAAAGAGATTCAAAATCAGTGTTAAGTAAAGGCTAAGTCTGTTACTTAAGCTATTAGCTTGTTGACGTAAATTCGGCAGCATCTCCCTTGTAACAAGGGCCTCCTCCAATACCGTATACAAACAACAACAACCAGAGAAATCCAGCAACATATAAATATCAATAACAAAACAACATATAACAACAACAAGTCACAACTACTTCACGACGAGCGGCAAGCTCCGATTGGAATCTGTATAGCCCATATCACCCATTATAGACTTCTTATATTATTTTAACAGTATCATTAACATGATAATGAAGTCATTCATCAATGATTCCAGCCTTATACCATACATTAATAACAAAGGAAATAATCCACAACTCCAACTATCCTCAATTAGCAACTTTATTTACTAGTTCATGTCTAGTCCATCCATTTAAAGAAACATCAATATAACCATAAGCACATGCAAGAACACAATACAAATACCTCCTAAAGTAGCTTCAAGTCAAAATCCAAGGTATATTTAGCTTACAACAGCCCTTAATGGCAATACAACACCATAGAAGTGACGTAAGCTAATCTTCACTTACAATCTAAAGTTTCATATGTTTCTTTCACCAATTCACTTGATAAACATATAGACATGCATAACAACAGAAAGAATATCATAATTAAGTTAGTTTCCCCATTTTCCATCCATAACAACATATATATATATATCCTTAAAACAACCCAGCAAAAGATAACAATATCTCTTCCCCTTTCAAGTGCTATCTTGTAATCTTTAACTCCAACACCATAACCAACATGTAATTAAACTTAAACATCATCAAAAGGATGTTAAACATACCTCAGGAAGTAGGTAAAATTCGAACAATAAGCTCAACTTAATTCACCATCATCCTTATTCACATCACAACACCATAGAGCGGTTATTCTTCATCTTTGGCCAACTTTGATGTTGGATTATGGAGTATTTTTTTGAACCTTGTTTGTAGAATTGGGGGAGCTATTTGGGAGGGTTTGGAGAGTGTGAGGATGGAAGGATTTCGAAAAATAAGCAAAGCTCATCCCAAAAACAAGATAAAAACAAGTGAAGGTCGGCCACCGACCAAGTGGGTCCCATAGGGGCTTCCTGCGTATTCTCGCAAAAATGTGAATATCTCTCTACTCCGATGTCGTATTGACAAATGGTTTAATGATCTAGAAACTAGACTCATAGATATTCCATTTTGTAGGTGGATAATCCAGTAATTCCAAGTATAATGGGAGAAAAGATCAGCTACATTTGACCTAAAGTTCAGAACATTTATGAATGTAACTAGTGATGACCTTTGCCAACTTTTGTTTCACAACCTGCTTTACTTTAAATCATAACACACAACTATCATACGACTAACATAACTCATAATATAACCTCCTTATCATGTTAAGCACCCTATTCTCACCCCAAATGTACATGTTATAACATTCCCAACTTACTTTCGATGAAACTTATTATCTTAAATTTGTTTAGCTTCTAAGTCTTCCAACCCTCTTGATACTTGTTATTAATGATCTTAAATATTTGTAACCTCCATGGTAACATGATTAACTTTCTTTATGTACTTTCAAATATGATCAAATTTCTAAGCTTACATCAGTTGACTTACGACGTACTCTCACGTATGAAAACATAGGGTGTAACATCATTGCCCCCTTTGGAAAATACGTACTCAAATGTTGACTTATGCGCTTATGAGTCTCATAACTTATATCTTTTATGAATATCTTAATAATGTCCTTGCCTTCTAGGATACTGTTCTATGAATAAATCCAAAGGCCGGGGTATTCCCCCCTTTAGGCCTCTTTCTCACACCACGACATGTGATCGAAATTCTTCCAATCTCGTAATTGTTTCTACCTTCTGTCATGTAGCCTGTACGACTCTGTCCTTATACGGGCGCCTATGCAACTTTTATCTCCCATTTCCTCCTGCTTTTATCCAATCTCTAGGCCTTTCTTTGTGAATATATACAGAACTATGACAAGTTGTCTGTCACGACCCAAATCGGATGTCATGCCCCGACCTCGGGGAGCGCGACTGGCGCTCAACCGAGATAACCCGGTCGAGCAAGTCTACTGGATTTACTTCCACCCAACTTACCCATAAACATAGAGAATATAATCTTCATTAATTAATACCACGAGGGTTCATGAACAACACTAGTTCCATCACCATTAGTTACTACATTTATAATCTCCAAAACAATACATTTCATAACCATAGTTTTACAATGGAAGCATGAGATACAATTATGACATCTTTAGTTTAACTTTCCCACACTAATACACAACCCACACTATGTCTACGGAGCCTCTATTAGATATAAAAGAGTACAATGATGATGCCGACAACAAGGCTCCGGCTATACCTCAAAACATAATACACACCGAACAAAAGATGCACAACCCCGGAATGAAGTGGGGCTCACCAAGTCAGCTGGGAAAAGATGTACTGCTTTCACTATTCAATGCCTCCCGCTGTAGAACCACCTGCATCCATTAAAGATGCAACACCCCCGGCAAAAGAGACGTTAGTACATGTCGAATAGTACTAGTATGAAAACCAAAACATCTATTCAAGTACTTGGGAATTCAACATGAATATGATGAATCATGGTAGCAATCATAGGGCTTATATAGCCATAAAAGTCAAAACAGATTTATTAAGAACTTCCAATATCACTTATAAATTTCAAGTCGGGAATCCCCCATAACTACCTTTACACAGAGTGGCCTTGCCGCCTTACCCCAACATATGTGGGTGGAGGTGCAATCACAATACCAGAAACTCTACACCAAGCGGCCCCGCCGCCTCACCCCAATGTATGTGGGTGGAGGTGTATTCATAATATCATAATTATACATAAAACGGCCCCACCGCCTCACCCCAACGTATGCGGGTAGAAGTGTAACCACGATGCCACAACTCTCCACAAAGCGACTTCACCGCCTCATGCCAATGTATGCGGGTGGAGGTGTATCCACAATTCCATGGCTCGAGTTCCGAAAATAATAATAATATGTACAAAAGAGTTCCCTTCTACTCAATTGTTTGGCATCTTTGGCCTTAGCAAGAATAAATTCATAAAGTTTCATCATATGAGAAATAGGTGTTTAATCACATTGATTTCATACGAGTTCTTCTTCCCAAAGGGGTATAACATGATTATGTCAAAGATAGAGAATCATTAATACATGAGGGTTCTAACACATTATGCCAATTGGGCATCAATTCTACTAGTTTGAATACCCCACAGCAATATCATTTCAAGTTCGATTATGTATGACAGAATTTTACAAGGATTCAGGAATTCCGATACTGGAATAAGAGTTTATCCTTCATGCCTCGCTTAGAGCTTTCCTCAATTCACTAAATAGTTCCGACAATCCTAGCAACTTCGATCTATTTAGAGGCATAGAAAAATTTAACACAAATGAGGAAGACCCAAGATTGTTCAATACCACCCTAATTCAACACCAAAACCACCCAAGATTGTTCACTCCACAACTAATTCAACACCAAAACCACCCAAGATTGCTCAATAACTTCCCTACG
Source organism: Nicotiana tabacum (assembly GCF_000715075.1). Taxonomy (NCBI): domain Eukaryota; kingdom Viridiplantae; phylum Streptophyta; class Magnoliopsida; order Solanales; family Solanaceae; genus Nicotiana; species Nicotiana tabacum. The sequence goes on from NC_134098.1 coordinate 35,288,852, forward strand.
ATCCCTATTAGCTCATGTATGTGTTAAATAACAACTCCCATACCCAAAAATCATACTCTCAAATTACCCATCTCATACCCAAACTTGAAATTGAAGACTAGGGTTTGAATCTTACATCTTGGATAAAGACCTTGTGAGTTTTTCCTTGTGAATTCACCAAGTCTTGAGCAAGGATTGATGAACAATTAGTCTAGGGTTCCCCCCCTCTCTCTAGAACACTCTCACTTCTCTGTAAAATACCATATTTTTTGCTTCAAAAAAGTCCCTCTACTTCAATATATCAAAATAGGATCTGGTCAAAAATAAGAAAAATTGAAGCCCCGACGTCGATTTGCGGTCGCATATGTGACCGCATAATGCTTTTGCGGTCCGCACAATGGCCCTACCAAACTGGGCAACTCAGCCCCACTCTGCGACCAGTCTGCGGTCCACAGACCTATTCTACGGTCGCATAATGTGCCGCTGAACCATCCTCCAGAAATTTTCATGCTGGATTCTGCGATAGGTTATGCGGCCCGCATAATGGACTGCATAATGGTCCGGAATTTTGCCTAAATTTCTGCCTCAGTCTACGGCAGATCTGCGGTCCGCAGACCAGTTCTGCGACCGCAGAAATGCCCTGCATTTCCAAAAATTTTCTTCGACTCCCAATGCACTGTTCAACCCAAAAAGTCTGAACCGTGGCTCCCAAGCTAGCCGCGAAGAATCCATACACTCGTCAACAGATAAGTCTACTTTGGCACCACGAAACCCCGGGTTTTTGGTAAAGATTTATGGGGCCTTACATCCTCCCCCACTTAGGATCATTCATCCTCGAATGGGGGTCAAAATTCACCATTAGAAACCAATATAACTCAGCTTCTATAACACACAACAACAATTTCAATTTTTGACTAACTCCCCAAATTTCCAAAATTTTCGCTAGAGTTTCCCTTGTAACTGGGCCTATCCACCTGTCAGAGAATCTCATAAACCAATCATAACAACATGTACATGAACCAATGATGTAACATAACATAAAAACAATGGCAACTGTGGCCTCACGAGCAGTATATCACAAAAAGGGATCACCCTTAACATCAACTGTACAAATGATACACAATTCATAGAAGTTAAACTCTTAAAACTTTCATAGAACACAACTTTATAAATACACGACTATTCTAACAAATGAGGGTACTTCTTATTCATTTCTTCCTCGACCTCCCAGGTGGCCTCTTCGACTTGTTGGTTTCGCCATAACACTTCTACGGAGGGAATTTCTTTGTTCCTCAACTTTCGAACTTGCCTATTAAGAATGGCAACTGGAATTTCTTCATACGTCAATTCTTCATTAATCTCGATAGTCTCAACCGGAACAATAGGCGACGGATCTCCGACCACCTTCTTCAACATGGATACATGAAACACCGGGTGCATTAAAGATATGTCTGGAGGTAGTTCTAGCCTGTAAGCCACCTGACCAATCCTCTGAATGATCATGTACGTTACGACATACCTCGGACTCAATTTTCCTTTCTTACCAAATTTCATTACACCCTCCATAGGGGAAACCTTCAAGAATACCCAATCATCTTCTTTGAACTCCAAATCCCTACGACGCACATCCGAATAGGACTTTTGACGACTTTGAGCAGTTTTCAACCGTTCTGTAATGATCATAACCTTCTCCACAGCCTGATGCACGAGGTCCGGCCCTACCAATTTTGCTTCCCCAATCTCGAACCACCCAATGGGAGATCTACATCTCCTACCATATAAAGTCTCGAATGGTGCCATCTGGATACTAGCATGATAAATGTTGTTATAGTCAAATTATATGAGTATAAAATGATTATCCCAGCTATCCTTAAAGTCAAGAATACAAGCGCGCAACATATCCTCAAGCGTCGGAATAGTCTGCTCTACCTACCCGTCTGTCTGTGGGTGAAAGGTTGTACTAAGATTCACCCGAGTACCCAAACCTTGCTGAAACGTCTTCCAAAATTTAGCCGTGAACTGTTTGTGCCCCTCAATCTGAGATAATAGAAACTGGAGTGCCATGCAACCTGACTATTTCCTTGATATACAACTGAGCATACTGTTATGCTATGTCGGTAGCCTTGGCAGGTAAGAAGTGTGCTGATTTCGTGAGTCGGTCCACAATTACCCAAATTGAGTTGAACTTGCGAGGTAGTCCTATCACAAAGTCCATATTGATCATCTACCACTTCCATATTGGGATTTTTATGTTATGTGCCAACCCACCCGGCCTTTGGTGTTCGGCCTTCACTTGATGATAATTTGGACATCTTGCCACAAAGTCTTCTATATTATTCTTCATATCATTCCAGCAGTAGACATCCCTAAGATCATGATACATCTTTGTAGAGCTCGGGTGCACGGAATACCTAGAAGTGTGAGCCTCGGTCATGATTCTTTCCTGGAGACCCTCCACATTTGGAACACATAGTCGCCCTTGGTACCTTAGTGTACCATCATCCATGCCAAGATAAAAGGCTATGGTCTTATGTTTATGAATCCCCTCCTTTAATTGTACCAACAATGGATCATTGTATTGCTTTTCCTTGACTTCCACAAAAAGCAATGATTCGGCCCTATTTTGTACAATCACTCCTTCTTCACTAGAATCCGCAAGACAAACTCCCAAACTAACCAATCGATGAACCTCATTGGCCAACAGCCTCTAATATGCCTCCAAGTGAGCCAAACTACCCATAGATTTCCGGCTAAGAGCATCTGCCACAACATTAGCCTTCCCCGGATGATATATGATATCGATGTTGTAGTCCTTGAGTAGCTCAAGCCATCTTCTCTGCCTCGGATTTAATTCCTTCTGTTTGAAAATATATTGAAGACTCTTATGGTCCGTGAATATATCCACATGGACCCCATACAAATAATGATGTCAAATCTTCAACCGAAAGACCATCGCTGCAAGCTCTAAGTCATTTGTTGGATAGTTCATTTCATGATTCTTGAGTTGCCTATAAGCATAAGCTATAACCTTACCATGTTGTATTAATACACACCCAAGTCCGATTCTTGAAGCATCACACTATACCACAAAACCCATATGTACCCTTTGGTAGGGTCAATACCGGTGTTGTAGTTAATTCTGTTTTCAATTCTTGGAAGCTTCATTCACAAGCATCTGACCACTAAAACTTAACCGCCTTCTGCGTCAATTTAGTCAACGGAGAGGCAAGAGTAGAGAACCCCTCCACAAACTTCCTTGAATATCCCGCTAAGCCCAAGAAATTATGAATCTCTATTGGAGTTGTAGGTCTAGGACAATTCTTCACATCTGCAATCTTCTGAGTATCAACCTTAATTCCTTCTCTGGAGACGACATGCCCCAAAAATGTAACAGATTCAAGCCAAAATTCACATTTCAAAAACTTCGCACACAACTTGTGTTGATATAGAGTCTGTAGGACTGTCCTGGGATGATCGACGTGGTCCTCTTGACCTTGTGAATATACCGGAATATCTTCAATGAAAACTAACACAAAAAGGTCAAGAAAAGGCTTGAAGACTCGATTCATCAGGTCCATAAAAGTTGTCGGGGCATTTGCTAGCCCAAAAGACATTTCCAGAAATTCAAAGTGCCCATAATGTGTCCTGAAAGCTGTTCTCAAAATATCCTGCTCCCTAATGTTCAATTGGTGATACCCAGATCTTAAATCAATCTTGGAGAAATATCCAGCACCCTACAATTGGTCAAACAAATCATCTATCCTTGGTAGTGGGTACTTATTTTTGATTGTAACCTTGTTGAGATGCCGATAGTCAATACACATCCTTAGCGACCCATCCTTCTTTCTTACAAATAGTATCGGTGCGCCCCAAGGTGACACACTCGGCCGAATGAAACCCTTCTCTAACAAATCTTTCAATTATTCCTTTAGCTCTTTCAATTTTGCTGGTGTCATTCTGTAGGGTGGAATAGATATAGGTTGCATGCTTGGCATCATATAAATCCCAAAATCAATCTCCTTGTCTGGCGGGATCCCAGGGAGCTCATCCGGAAAGACTTCCGGAAATTCATTCACCGCCGGCACAGACTCAAGTGTAGGTGCCTCAGCATCGGTGTCCGTGACCCGAACCAAATGGTAGATACATCCTTTGTTAATCATCTTCATGGCCTTAAGGTAAGAAATAAACCTACCCTTTGGCAACACATCATCCCCCTTCCATTCAATCACTGACTCATTTGGAAATTTAAACCTAACGGTTCTGGTTTGATAGTCAAGCTTGGCAAAACATGAATAAAGCCAATTCATTCCCACTATTACATCAAAATCGAACATCCCCAATTCAATGAGATCGGCCATGGTGTCCCGACCACGCACCATGACAACACAATCCTTATAAACTCGTGCGGCCACAATAGACTCACTAACTGGAGTAGATACATAGAACGGCTCATGGAGTTATTCAGGTTATATCCCAAATTCCATAGCAACATAAGGAGTAACCTATGACAAAGTAGACCCGGGATCAGTAAGAGCATATACATCATAGGATTGGACAGTCAATATACCTGTGACAATATCTGGAGAAGCCTCTGAATCCCGACGCCTCCACATAGCTTAACTTTTGCTGGGTCCTCCCGCACTATGTGCGCCACCCCTAGCTACTCCATGCCCTGTGGGTACTGGGGTGCCTCGAGTTGGAGGAGGTGTTGTTGATGTAGTAACTGCACAACTAGCTGGCTGTGCCGCACAGCCTATGATCCGGCGGGACGAGCGACAAGCCCTCTGAATATGACCCCTCATACCGCACCCGTAGCATATAGGTAGGTCCATGAAATAGACCCCAAAGTGCATCCTCCCACACTTAAGGCATGGGAGTCTCCGTTGCTGCTGGAATCTCCCTCCAGGTTGACCTGCTAGTAGGGTTCCCTGTTTCAATGACTGGGCCCGGATGGTGGTGCACTCATCGAAGACTGAGCGAATGACTGAGATGGCCCTGATGACCCTCCCCTAAATGCCAACCTAACATCACCAGAAGAACTACCCAAGTTGCCCGGTTCGGGCCTTGCTGCTACCCTCACGCTCCCTTCTATTTTTCAATTTACGGTCCTTTGTAGCTTGAGAAAATGCCACCATCTTCCCATAGTTCATATCAAAATTCAAGGCAGTTGTAGCGACCTCATTAATAACCAAGGGGCTAAGGCCCTACAAAAATGGTGCACTTTAGCCTCCATAGTTGGCAACATGTGAATAACATACTTGGACAAGCGCAAAAATTCCATATGGTACTCCCACACATTAATGCTACTCTGCTTCAGGCTCTCAAACGTAGTGGCACGGGCCGCCTTTGTTTAGGCAGGCAAGAAATGATCTATAAATGCATCGATAAACTCACTCCACCTCACTAGAGGGCTCCCCTCCTCACGGGACTCCTCCCACATCCCAAACCAAGAATACGCCACCCCTTTCAGACGGTAGGAGGCCAATTCCACTCCCTCTATCTCAGTATCACGCATAACTCGGAGAGTCTTGTGCATCTCATCAATGAGGTCCTGGGGGTTCTCCTCAGGATCAGTACCTATGAACACTGGAGGATCCAACTGGAGAAATCTGTTCACCCTGGAAATAGCGAAATCCCCTGGCCGACTAGCAGAAGTAGGTGCAACGTTTGGTCTTTGGGCTAGGGAGGCCACTATCTGAACCAACATCTGTATGGCTCCCCTAAGATCCCCATCAGAAATAGCGGGACCAGAAGCTGGAGCTGGAGGTGGAACTGGAATATCAGTTGGAGGGACCATTGCACCCTCAGTAGGTGTAAGAACTGGTGCAGTCTGAGCAGGAATAGTAGATTCAGGCAGTGTAGTAATTTGGGGAATATCCTCAACCCTCGGGTGCTCACCCGCATCATCAAATATCGGATCAACTGCCACTCCTGAGGTGACATTGGCTCCTTGTCCAGTTCTTGCCTTCTTCCTAGGTGTCATGTACTGAATGTTAGAGTAAAGCACGAGTTAAAGGAGGAACAATCTTACAATCAGCTTTATCGCACGATCGAGAACATCAAAGAAAGGTATTATTCCTAAGTGCCCAAGTAGCCTCCTAATTATAGATGTGGTCGACAACACACCGATAAGAAGGACTCTACTATACACGGATCCGCGACATCATAGGACACTTTAAAACATTAGGCTCTGATACCATGTTTGTCACACCCCGACCTCGGGGAGCACAATCGGCGCTCAACCGAGATAACCCGGCCGAGCAAGCCTGTTGGATTTCCTTCTACCCAATTAACCCATAAACATAGAGAACACAATCTTCAATAATTAATATCATGAGGGTTCATGAACAACACTAGTTCCATCACTATTAATTACTGCATTTATAAGTCTCCAAAACAATATATTTCATAACCATAGTTTTATAGTGGAAGCATGAGATACAATTATGACATCTTTAGTTAACCTTCCCACACTAATACACAACCCACACTATGTCTACGGAGCCTCTAATAGATATAAAAGAGTACAATGATGGTGTCGGCAACAAGGCTCCGGCTATACCTCAAAACATAATACACACGGAACAAAAGATGCACAACTCCTGAATGAAGTGGGGCTCACCAAGTCAGCTGGGAAAACATGTACTGCTATCACTGGTCAATGCCTCCCATTGTGGAACCACCTGCATCCATTAAAGATGCAGCGTCCCCGGCAAAAGGGACGTTACTACATGTCGAATATTACTAGTATGAAAACCAAAACATCTATTCAAGGACTTGGAAGTACAACATGAATATGATGAATCATGGTAACAATGATAGGGCTTACGTAGCCATAAAAGCCAAAACAGATTTATTAAGAACTTCTAATAACACTTATATATTTCAAGTTGGGAATCCTATACAACTACCTTTACACAGAGCGGCCTTGCCGCCTCACCCCAACGTATGTGGGTGAAGGTGCGATCATAATACCAGAAACTCTACACAAAGCGGCCTTGCCGCCTCACCCCCAACGTATGTGGGTGGAGGTGTAACCACAATACCCAAACTCTTCACAAAGTGGCTCCGCCGCCTCACCCCAATGTATGCGGGTGGAGGTGTAACCACAATGCCACAGCTCGAGTTCCCAAAATGATAATAATATATACAAAAGAGTTCCCTTGTACTCTACTATTTGACATCTTTAGCCTTAGCAAGAATAAATTCATAAAGCTTCATCATATGAGAAATAGGCATTTAATCACATTGATTTCATACAAGATCTTCTTCCCAAAGGGGTATAACATGATTAAGTCAAAGATAGAGAATCGTTAATACACAAGGGTTCTAACACGTTATGCCAATTGGGCATCAATTCTACTAGTTTGAATACCCCACAACAATATCGTTTCAAGTTCGATTACGCATGATTGAATTTTACAAGGATTCGGGAATTCCGATATTGGAATAAGAGTTTAGCCTTCGTACCTCAATTCACTACATAGTTCCAACAATCCTCACAACTTCGATCTATTTAGAGACATAGCAAAATTTAACACAAATTAGGAAGATATTCATGGTTTCAGCTCATTGGAGCATTTTATCAAACACTAGGTGTGCGAATTTGATTACAAGTTTCTTCTACAAGATTTCCATCACTCCACGACTAATTCAACACCAAAACCACCCAAGATTGTTCAAAAAATTCCCCACAATCCCTATTAGCTCATGTATGTGATAAATAACAACTCCCATACCCAAGAATCATACTCCCAAATTACCCATCTCATACCCAAACTCGAAATTGAAGACTAGGGTTTGAATCTTACCTCTTGGATGAAGACCTTGTGAGTTTTTCCTTGTGAATTCTCTAAGTCTTGAGCAAGGATTGATGAAAAATTTGCCTAGGGTTCCCCCTCTCTCTAGAACACTCTCACTTCTCTCTAAAATACCAGATATTTTAATTCAAAAGAGTCCCTATACATCAATATATCAAAATAGAGTCGGGTCAAAAATTAGAAAAATTGAAACCCTGACGCCGATCTGCGGTTGCATATGCAACCGTATAATGCTTCTGCGGTTCGCACAATGGCCCTCCGGAACTGGGAAACTCTTCCCCACTTTGCGACCAGTCTGCGATCCGCAGACCTTGTCACACCCCAGGCTCGGGAAGCACGACCGGCGCTCAACCGAGTGAACCTGGCCGAGCAAACCTGTTAGATACTTTCTACCCAATTCACCTATGATCAAGACAAGACTTGATTTCATTACTTATACAGTAGCAAGCTCATTCATACAATTCTAAATCGTTTAATTAGTCATTGCACTGCTTTAAATCTCAAAAAAAACATTTCTTATAGTCTGAGTGGAACAAATGATCAAACACAAAATATACTTGTTTAACATTCCCGACACCCATATACAACCCACATAGTGTTTGCGGAGCCTCTAAAGATACAAAAGAGAGTAAAGATGGTGCTGGCAACAAGGCCTCGGCTATACCTCAAAAAGTGACCACAATATAAACAAAAGGTACAATACATAATCCCGGAATGAAATTGGGCTCACCGAGTCCGCTGAAAAGAGGATGAAGCACTATCAGTGATCAACATTGTCTGCTATGTAACCACCTGCATCCATTTAAAGATGCAGCGTCCCCGGAAAAAAAGACGTTAGTACCGTCGAATAGCACTAGTATGAAAAGCTAAACACCAACTCAATAGAATGAATAATAATACAAGAGGAATAATCAAGAATTTAATAAGGGCTTCAAATAATATTAAAACAATAAGGGTCATAAACGTTTTCAAGTCGATTTCCACATTATTAGATTGGGTGATCTTTAGCACCGATATTCCACAATTCACAATACCTCTGTATTCTTACACGAAGTCCGATCTCGACCCGATTGCCTAGGTTGTCTCATTTGAGACATTACCACAATTTCATTATAATTTCCAGCACAGTACCACCATGTGTGCGGCTTGGTGTTCGATCACGACCCGATCGGCTAGGCCATCTCATTTGAGACATTACCACAATTTCATCCATAATACCACCATGTTCTTACACGGAGTCCGATTTCGGCCAAATCGGCTAGGCCATCTCATTTGAGACACTACCACAATTTCATCCACAATACCATCGTGTTCTTGCAAGGAGTCCTATCTCGGCCCGATCGGATAGGCCATCTCATTTGAGACATTACCTTCTTCAGTCAACCATCTCACATCGTACTTCTTAACAATTACAAAGTCATTCTTGGCAGTTGGCTGTATTTCATAGTTCCAGTTCCCTTTTCCACATTCAAATATCATTATCATTATCAACATCAATTGGGTTTCCCATTCAAGACATTAATTCACATATGAGCAATTTGGGAAATCTTACGCACATAGAGGCCTTTTATACAATTTGGTATAACAGCCTTTATTTCGGTCTTGAATTGAAGTTTTAACATTCCTAACACCTATTACACATTTTGAACATATTCTCAAATGGCAAGATGACATGATGAAGCATTTAGAATAAACATTGAACAAACATCCTTCAACACAACCACATTAGGAAAAGCCAATTCAATAATGATCAAGGACTTACTCCAATTACATAAACACCGTGGGATTCGATTTTAAGAAGAAGGGGTTTTAGCCAACATACCTCAATTGAGCTTCCCAAACTCTAAAATGATCCGGAATTCTTAGCAACTTCAATCTATTTTAGAAATATAACAAGTTGAACCAAAAATTAGGAAGATGATCATGGTTTTAGCTCATTTGAGCATTTTATCAAACACTAGGTGTGCATTAAGGTTCTAAGGCACTTTTGTGGAAGATACCATCATTTTCCAACCCACTATCTATCATGTTTAGGTCACAACCTTCCCACATACTTCAAGGATACATGCATGCAAGATAAAAAAAGCCACACCCAATAATTGCCACTCTAATTACCCCATTTTTGCAAAACATCGAAATTTAGAGCTAGGACATAGATTCTTACCTTTAGGGTAAAGACTCCCTTTGTTAATCCTCAATGATTGAGGAAGAATTGATGGATAATGGTTAAAGATTGCTCCCCCACTCTATGAATTCTCCCTCTCACTCTAAAATATAAGAAATGTGCTCAAAATGGTCTATGGGGTGTGTTTTAACGGAATTGGGTCGGGTTTAAAACCCCCAAAAATTAAGCTCTGGAACGGGTTCTGTGGTCGCATATGCGACCGCATAATGGTTATGCGGTCCACAAAATGACTACGAAATTGGGGTGCCAAATGGGGAAAACACTAACCTGGTCAGCGGTCACTATGCGACACGCGGACCTATTCTGCGGTCGCATAATGAATCGCATAACGGTTCTGCGGTCACATAGTGCACCGTAGAACCTCCCTCCGAGAAATCCCAAGGCGGGATTTGCAACAAGAATGCAGCCCGCGAAATGGTTATACGGTCGCATAATGGCCGCGAAATTGACATCAAAAATGCCCCAGAAACCTGCCCCACTCTGCGACCAGTCTGCGGTCCGCAGAGTGGTTCTGCAGCCGCAGAATGGGCCGCAGAAATGCGTACATCTGTCCTACATTTTTCTTCAACTCCCCAGTGCACTGTTCAATCCAAAAAGTCCAAACCACGTCTACTTTGGCATCATGGAATCCGGGTTTTTAGGAAAACTTTTACGGGGACTTACAGACCTATTCTGCGGTCGCATAATGTGCCACATAACCTTCCTCCGAAAAATTTCATGCTGGATTCTGCGATGGGTTATGCAGCCGCATAATGGTCTGAAATTTTGCCCAGATTCCTGCCTCAGTCTGCGGCAGACCTGCAGTCCGCAAACTAGTTCTGCGACCGTAGAGGGGACCGCAGAAATGCCCTGCATTTCCAAAAATATTCTTCGAATCCCCAACGCATTGTTCAATCCAAAAAGTCCAAACCGCGGCTCCCAAGCTAGCCACGAAGAATCCCTACACTTGTCAGCACATAACTCTACTTTGGCACCACGAAACCCCGGGTTTTTGGTAAAAGTTTATGGGGCCTTACATCCTCCAACACTTAGGATCATTCGTCCTCGAATAGGGGTCAAAATTCACCATTAGAAACCAATGTAACTCATCTGCTATAACACATACCAACTGTTTCAATTTTTGACTAACTCCCCAAATTTTCAAAATTTTCGCTAGAGTTTCCTTTGTAACTGGGCCTGTCCACCAGTCAGAGAATCCAAGAAACCAATCCTAACAATATGTACATGAACCAATGACGTAACATAACATAAAAAAAAACGGCAACCATGGCCTCACGAGCAGTATATCACAAAAAGTGAACACCCTTAACATCAATTGTACAAATAATACACAATTCATAGAAGGTAAACTCTTAACACTTTCATAGAACACAACTTTATAAATACACGACTATTCAAACAAATGAGGGTACTTCTTCTTCATTTCTTCTTCGGCCTCCCAGGTGGCCTCTTCGACTTGTTGGTTTCGCCATTACACTTTTACGGAGACAATTTCTTTGTTCCACAAATTTCAAACTTGCCTATCAAGAATGACAACTGGAATATCTTCATACGTCAATTCTTCGTTAATCTCAATAGTCTCAACCGGAACAATAAGCGACGGATCTCCGACCACCTTCTTCAACATGGGTACATGAAACACTAGGTGCACTAAAGACATCTTTGGATGTAGTTCTAGCCTGTAAGCCACCTGACCAATCCTCTGAATGATCATGTACGGTTTGACATACCTCGGACTCAATTTCCCTTTCTTACCAAACCGTATTATACCCTTCATAAGAGAAACCTTCAAGAATACCCAATCATCTTCTTTGAACTCCAAATCCCTACGACGCACATCCGAATAGGACTTTTGATGACTCTTAGCATTTTTCAACCGTTCGGTAAAGGTTTATAGGGCCTTACATCGGAGAGCCGCGATGGGCACCCGGTGCCTTACTCAACCGAGTACCAACGTAACGTATCTATTATCACGCCCCAAACCTACGGAGGCGTGGCTGGCACCCGATGCCGTACTGGCCCGAGCGAACAACTCTTTAACTCATTTTTTCTTTTGTAAATATCATGGGCCAACATAACCACGACTCATAATGTATAACTATAAGTGGCAAGCGTTGTATCAATGAACCATCGTTCTTAAAACATGAATATATATGGGCCGTCAAGGCCTCTTACATACTGTACAAAATGAACCTTTGTCTACAAAGCCTATAATATTATTCGACATCAAATGGAATATGGTACTGGCCTACCCATGAGTCTGTAGCAAAACTCTGGCATGATGACTCATAGACTCGACTGCACTCCGAATGAGGTGGAGTCTTACCGATCCTTCGCTGAATGCTAACCTCGTCTACTATGAGGGTTCGTCAAACTGATTATCTATACCTGCAGGTATGAATATAGCATCTACCACAAAAGGACGTCAGTACGAATAATGTACCGAGTATGTAAGGCGGAACTGAAACATAACAATAAGTCAACATTAATTAAAGACATATAAGAATCAACCTGAATCTCTGAAGTTCCACCGTATATGCATACTTATTATACTTATATATATAATGCTTCTCTTTGAGACTCTTATCCATATCGTATGATGCATGACTGCCTAACTGATCAGTGGCAACTTCCCGACCGGCCGTAGCGTGGTGGTAAATGCATGACTGCCTGACCGGCCGTAGCTCGGTGGTAAATGTGTAACTACCCAACCGGCCGTAGCTCGGTGGTAAATGCATGACTGCCCGACCGACCGTAGCTCGGTGGTAAATGCATGAAGATGCATGTATCACTATATTATAAACATTAACATCTTTATCATATACCTTAATAGAGACCTAGGAACATACTTTGACATACTTGAATATAACTTTATAGGAATGAATAACATAGACATCCTTAACTGCTAAGAGTAGAACCCCTTATGGAATAGCATTACGTTTACGTATCGTTACTTGGATCATGCCAAAAAAAAGGAGTGATAGCCTTAACATACCTTAGCCGATTCTCATCACAATCCCTCTAACACTCGTCTTTTGCGAAAAACACGTGACGGCAAGATCGAAGTACGGAAAAATCCATATAATATTCTTGAGAAAGATTGCACCGTACTTCCTTAGAATCGCAAATCCAACGTTGCTATAGTATTAAGTAGTCTTCATATCAAATGTTGAAGCAATCACATTGCTATTGCATGTTATCATCTTTCCTGGAGCTTTCTTTCTTAACTTAGTAGATGTGAGCATTCCATTTTGTGAATTAGAAATGTTATCTTTAACCTTTAAGTGTCGGCCCCACTTAGGATGACTAAGCTTTGGCCTAAAGGCCCCTAATATACCACATATTTTAATGACTAAGTGTCATTACTTGGGCTGCCACGTTAAGGTCCAAGGCTTATCCAAAGATCTTAAGTAATTACCCACCAATTTCTTAATTGACTTGTTAATCTCCCACTAACCAATAATTAACCAATTACCCATATAATTAAGAATTATTCTAAATTAATTAAAATACTACTCACTTTATACACACCTCATACACCTTACTATCATGGTCATGTGGTACCTTGTATGGCACTAGTCCATAAATACCGGATGTTATAGCTCGGACCGTATTTTATCCCAAATTGACAAACTTCGGCGATACTCAATTTCTTCGATTCGTTTACCCTCTGACCTTTATAACACTTACTTATCACTTGTTTGACATATCATAAATACTTATAACCTCAAAAATAGTCTTGTCTGCATCCTAAAGTACTACTGTTAAAATATTACAATATTAATAAATCATGGTACCATATAAAATCAATGCATACACTATTATTTCATTAAAACATCCACGTAAAAATACATATATTTTTTCAACTTCTAATTTTTCTAATCTCATATAAAGAGTACAAATTTCGTACGCTTAATTCTTAAAATAGTAAAAAGATAACCTTCTTTTCTTGTGAAAAAATAATTTCTATCTTTACAATAAAGAAAATCTCATAAGTATTCTCATATTATGTGTGTAATTCAAAGCATATTCGGAAGTAGTAATATTAATAACTATATAAAATCATATTTTTCAAACTTTTTACAAAATTGTTCCACTCAAAATACAATATCAAATGTATATAACGGTATCAATATTGTTAAATTTACGGGATCTTACAATAACATAGTCACAAATACTCTATAACCTCATGAATGGTCTTAATCCCTTCAAGCTCATATGGATTACTACGACTCATCCTAATATTAAAGTAAGGGATGTAACATCTTTCCTCCCTTTAGAAACATTCGTCCTCGAATGTTAACTCTTAGAGATTTATAAAACTTTCGTTAGGGCCTCCTCTGTAAACTAAACTAAAACCCAACCTCTGTCTGAAGTCTCGACTATTCACAAACTTTAGTAATTGAGTATCTCGTATCTTCTTCACCTTTACCTTACGTACTTTTGAATCTCGCATCGTATCTTCTATTTCTTTCATAACCTCCCTTCCACATAGGTGGAAATTACGCCTTAAAGCTCTATTGTGATACCTGCACCTCTGGTGCATACAAAATATGGCGAAAGCTTCATACTGACTTCTTACGACTCAGCTCTATGGCATGATCTGAAAACAAAAAAAAGGTAATATTTCCTAAATGCCCTATAGCCTCTCAGTTATGAATGTGGCGCGCAACACACCCATAAGCGAGACCCTACTAGGCACGACTTTGTAGACTCCCTAGGACATAACCTGCTCTGATACCATTTTGTCACGCCCCAAACCTACGGAGGCGTGGCTGGCACCCGGTGTCGTACTGGCCCGAGCGAACCACTCTTTAACTCATTTTTTCTTCTATAACTATCATGGGCCAACATGGCCACGACTCATAATGTATAACTATAAGTGGCAAGCGTTGTATCAATGAACCATCGTTCTTAAAACATAAATACATATGGGCCGTCAAGGCCTCTGACATACTGTACAAAATGAACCTTTGTCTACAAAGCCTATAAGATTATTCGATATCAAATGGAACAAGGTACCGGCCTACCCATGAGTCTGTAGCAAAACTCTGACACGATGACTCATAGACTCGACTACAGTCCGAATGAGGTGGAGTCTTACCGATCCTTCGCTGAATGCTAACCTCGTCTACTATGAGAGCTCGTCAAACTGATTATCTATACCTGCAGGTATGAATGCAGCATCCACCACAAAAGGATGTCAGTACGAATAATGTACCGAGTATGTAAGGCGGAACTGAAACATAACAATAAGTCAACATTAATTAAAGACATATAAGAATCAACCTGAATCTCTAAAGTGCCACCGTATATGCATACTTATTATACTTATATATATAATGCTTCTTTTTGAGACTCTTATCCATATCGTATGATGCATGACTGCCTAACTGATCAGTGGTAACTTCCCGGTCGGCCGTAGCGCGGTGGTAAATGCATGACTACCCGACCGGCCGTAGCTCGGTGGTAAATGTGTAACTGCCCAACCGGCCGTAGCTCAGTGGTAAATGCATGACTGCCCGACCGGCCGTAGCTCGGTAGTAAATGCGTAACTACCCAACCGGCCGTAGCTCGGTGGTAAATGCATGAAGATACATGTATCACTATATTATAAATATTAACATCTTTATCATATACCTCAATAGAGACTTAGGAACGTACTTTGACATACTTGAATATATCTTTACAGGAATGAATAACATAGACATCCTTAACTGCTAAGAGTAGAACCCCTTATGGAAAAGCATTACGTTGACATATCGTTACTTGGATCATGCCAAAACATAGGAGTGATAGCCTTAACATACCTTAGCTGATTCTCGTGACAATCCTTCTAACACACGTCTTTTGCGAAAAACACGTGACGGCAAGATCGAAGTACGGAAAAATCCATATAATATTCTTGAGAAAGATTGCACCGCACTTCCTTAGAATCGCAAATCCAACGTTGCTATAGTATTAAGTAGTCTTCATATGAAATGTTCAAGCAATCACGTTGCTATTGCATGTTATAATCTTTCCTGAAGCTTTCTTTCTTAACTTAGTAGATGTGAGCATTCCATTTTGTGAATTAGAAATGTTATCTTTAACCTTTAAGTGTGGGCCCCACTTAGGATGACCACTTATCTCCTGAACCAAAGAGTCACCTTTATCTAAGGCTCTTGGCTGCCACGATAAGGTTCATCAAACTTTATCCAAAGATTTGAATTAATTACCCACCAATTTCTTAATTGACTTGTTAATCTCCCACAAACCAATAATTAACCAATTACCCACATAATAAAGAATTATTCTAAATTACTTAAAATACTATTCACCTTTAACACACCTCATATACCTTACTATCACGGTCATGTGGTACCTTGTATGGCACTAGTCCATAAATACCGAGTGTTATAGCTCGGACCGTATTTTTTTCCAAATTGACAAACTTCGGCGATACTCAATTTCTTCGATTCGTTTACCTTCTGACCTTTATAACACTTACTTATCACTTATTTGAAATATCATAAATACTTATAACCTCGAAAATAGTCTTGTCCGCATGCTAAAGTACTACTATTAAAATATTACAATATTAATAAATCATGGCACCATATAAAATCAATGCATACACTATTATTTCATTAAAACATCGATGTAAAAATACATATATTTTCTCAACTTCTAATTTTCCTTATCTCATATAAATATTACAAATTTCGTATGCTTAATTCTTAAAATGGTAAAAAGATAACTGTCTTTTCTTGTGAAAAAAATAATTTATATCTTTACAATAAAGAAAATCCCATAAATATTCTCATATTATGTGTGTAATTCAAAGCATATTCGGAAGTAGTAATATTAATAATTATATAAAATCATATTTTTCGAACTTTTTACAAAAATGTTCCACTCAAAATACCATATCAAATGTATATAACGGTGTCAATATTGTTAAATTTACGGGGTCTTACAATAACATAGTCACAAATACTCTATAACCTCATGAATGGTCTTAATCCCTTCAAGCTCATATGGATTACTACGACTCATTCTAATATTAAAGTAAGGGATGTAACATCTTTCCACCTTTTAGAAACATTCGTCCTCGAATGTTAACTCTTAGAGATTTATAAAACTTTCGCTAGGGCCTCCTCTGTAAACTAAACTAAAACCCAACCTCTATCTGAAGTCTCGACTATTCACAACCTTAATTAAGTATCTTGTATCTTCTTCACCTTTACCTTACCTACTTTTCAATCTCGCATCGTATCTTCTATTTCTTTCATAACCTCCCTTCCACATAGGTGGAAATTACGCCTTAAAGCTTTACTTTTATACCTGCACCTCTGGTGCATACAAAATCTGGCGAAAGCTTCATACTGACTTCTTACGACTCAGCTCTATGGCATGATCTGAAAACAAAAAAAAGGGTAACATTTCCTAAATGTCCTATAGCCTCTCAGTTATAAATGTGGCGTGCAACACACCCATAAGCGAGACCCTACTAGGCACGGCTTTGTAGACTCCCTAGGACACGACCTGCTCGGATGCCATTTTGTCACGCCCCAAACCTACGGAGGCGTGGCTGGCACTCGGTGTCGTACTGGCCCGAGCGAACCACTATTTAACTCATTTTTTTCTTCTGTAACTATCATGGGCCAATATGGCCACGACTCATAATGTATATCAATAAGTGGCATGCGTTGTATCAATGAACCATCGTTCTTAAAACATGAATATATATGGGCCGTCAAGGCCTCTGATATACTGTACAAAATGAACCTTTATCTACAAAGCCTATAAGATTTTTCGACATCAAATGGAACAGGGTACCGGCATACCCATGAGTCTGTAGCAAAACTCTGGCATGATGACTCACAGACTCGACTACACTCCGAATGAGGTGGAGTCTTACCGATCCTTCGCTGAATGCTAACCTCGTCTACTATGAGGGCTCGTCAAACTGATTATCTATACCTGCAGGTATGAATGCAGCATCCACCACAAAGGACGTCAGTACGAATAATGTACCGAGTATGTAAGGCGGAACTGAAACATAACAATAAGTCAACATTAATTAAAGATATATAAGAATCAACCTGAATCTCTGAAGTGCCACCGTATATGCATACTTATTATACTTATATATATAATGCTTCTCTTTGAGAGTCTTATCCATATCGTATGATGCATGACTGCCTAACTGATCAGTGGTAACTGCCCGACCGGCCGTAGCGTGGTGGTAAATGCATGACTGCCTGACCGTCCGTAGCTCGGTGATAAATGTGTAACTGCCTAACCGGCCGTAGCTCGGTGGTAAATGCATGACTGCCCGACCGGCCGTAGCTTGGTGGTAAATGTGTAACTGCCCAATCGGCCGTAGCTCGGTGGTAAATGCATGAAGATACATGTATCACTATATTACAAACATTAACATCTTTATAATATACCTCAATAGATACTTAGGAATGCACTTTGACATACTTGAATATAACTTTACAGGAATGAATAACATAGACATCCTTAACGGCTAAAAGTTGAACCCCTTATGGAATAGCATTACGTTTACGTATCATACTTGGATCATGCCAAAAAAAAGGAGTGATAGCCTTAACATACCTTAGCTGATTCTCGTGACAATCCCTCTAACACACGTCTTTTGCGAAAAACACGTGACGGCAAGATCGAAGTAGGGAAACATCCGTATGATATTCTTGAGAAATATTGCACTATACTTCCATAGAATCACAAATCCCATGTTGCTATAGTATTAAGTAGTCTTCATATGAAATGTTGAAGCAATCACGTTGCTATTGCAAATTATCATCTTTGCTGAAGCTTTCTTTCTTGACTTAGTAGATGTGAGCATTCCATTTTGTGAATTAGAAAGGTTATCTTTTACCTTTAAGTGTGGGCCCCTCTTAGGATGACTAAGCTTTGGCCTAAAGGCCCCTAATATTCCACCTATCTTGATGACTAGGAGTCATTACTTGGAATGCCACGTTAAGGTCCAAGGCTTATCCAAAGATCTTAAGTAATTACCCACCAATTTCGTAATTGACTTGTTAATCTTCCACTAACCAATAACTAACTAATTACCCACATAATTAAGAATTAATCCAAATTACTTTAAATGCTACACACTTTTAACATACCCCATACATCTTACTATCATGGTCATGTGGTACCTTGTATTGCACTAGTCCATAAATACCGGGTATTATAGCGCGGACCGTATTTTATCCCAAATTGACAAACTTCGGCGATACTCAATTTCTTCGATTCGTTTACCCTCTGACCTTTATAACACTTACTTATCACTTGTTTGACATATCATAAATACTTATAACCTCGAAAATAGTCTTGTCCGCATCCTAAAGTACTACTGTTAAAATATTATAATATTAATAAATCATGGTACCATATAAAATCAATGCATACACTATTATTTCATTAAAACATCCACGTAAAAATACATATATTTTCTCAACTTCTAATTTTTCTAATCTCATATAAAGAGTACAAATTTCGTACGCTTAATTCTTAAAATGGAAAAAAGATAACCTTCTTTTCTTGTGAAAAAAATAATTTCAATCTTTAGAATAAAGAAAATCTCATAAAATTTCTCATATTATGTGTCTAATTTAAAGCATATTCAGAAGTAGTAATATTAATAACTATATAAAATCATATTTTTCAAACTTTTTACTAAAATGTTCCACTCAAAATACCATATCAAATGTATATAACAGTATCAATGTTGTTAAACTTATGGGGTCTTACAATAACATAGTCACAAATCCTTTATAACCTCACGAATGGTCTTAATCCCTTCAAGCTCATATGGATTACTACGACTCATTCTAATATTAAAGTAAGGGATGTAACATCTTTCCCCCTTTTAGAAACATTCGTCCTCGAATGTTAACTCTTAGATATTTATAAAACTTTCGCTAGGGCCTCCTCTGTAAACTAAACTAAAACCCAACCTCTAACTGAAGTCTCGACTATTCACAACCTTAATTGAGTATCTCGTATCTTCTTCACCTTTACCTTACCTACTTTTCAATCTCGCATCGTATCTTCTATTTCTTTCATAACCTCCCTTCCACATAGGTGGAAATTACGCCTTAAAGCTTTACTTTTATACCTGCACCTCTGGTGCATACAAAATCTGGCGAAAGCTTCATATTGACTTCTTACGACTAAGCTCTATGGCATGATCTGAAAACAAAAAAAGGGTAACATTTCCTAAATGTCCTATAGCCTCTCAGTTATAAATGTGGCGCGCAACACACCCATAAGTGAGACCCTACTAGGCACGGCTTTGTAGACTCCCTAGGACACGACCTGCTCTGATACCACTTTGTCACGCCCCAAACCATTGGAGGCGTGGCTAGCACCCGGTGCCGTACTGGCTCGAGCGAACCACTCTTTAACTCATTTTTTCTTCTATAACTATCATGGGCCAACATGGCCACGACTCATAATGTATAACTATAAGTGGCAAGCGTTGTATCAATGAACCATCGTTCTTAAAACATAAATACATATGGGCCGTCAAGGCCTCTGATTTATTGTACAAAATGAACCTTTATCTACAAAGCCTATAAGATTATTCGACATCAAATGGAACAGGGTACCGGCATACCCATGAGTCTGTAGCAAAACTCTGGCACGATGACTCATAGACTCGACTACACTCTGAATGAGGTGGAGTCTTACCGATCCTTCGCTGAATGCTAACCTCGTCTACTATGAGGGCTCGTCAAACTGATTATCTATACCTACAGGTATGAATGCAGCATCCACCACAAAAGGACGTCAGTACGAATAATGTACCGAGTATGTAAGGCGGAACTGAAACATAACAATAAGTCAACATTAATTAAAGACATATAAGAATCAACCTGAATCTCTGAAGTGCCACCGTATATGCATACATATTATACTTATATATATAATGCTTCTCTTTGAGAGTCTTATCCATATCATATGATGCATGACTGCCTAACTGATCAGTGGTAACTGCCCGACCGGCCGTAGCGTGGTGGTAAATGCATGACTGCCCGACCGGCCGTAGCTCGGTGGTAAATGTGTAACTGCCCAACCGGCTGTAGCTCGGTTGTAAATACATGACTGTCCGACCGGCCGTAGCTCGGTGGTAAATGTGTAACTGCCCAACCGGCCGTAGCTCGGTGGTAAATGCATGACTGCCCGAATCACTATATTATAAACATTAACATCTTTATCATATAACTCAATAGATACTTAGGAACGTACTTTGACATAATTGAATATAACTTTACAGGAATAAATAACATAGACATCCTTAACGGCTAAAAGTAGAACCCCTTATGGAATAGCATTACGTTTACGTATCGTTACTTGGATCATGCCAAAAAAAAGGAGTGATAGCCTTAACATACCTTAGCTGATTCTCGTGACAATCCCTCTAACACACGTCTTTTCCGAAAAACACGTGACGGCAAGATCGAAGTAGGGAAACATTCGTATGATATTCTTGAGAAATATTGCACTATACTTCCATAGAATCACAAATCCCATGTTGCTATAGTATTAAGTAGTCTTCATATGAAATGTTGAAGCAATCACGTTGCTATTGCAAATTATCATCTTTGTTGAAGCTTTCTTTCTTGACTTAGTAGATGTGAGCATTCCATTTTGTGAATTAGAAAGGTTATCTTTTACCTTTAAGTGTGGGCCCCTCTTAGGATGACTAAGCTTTGGCCTAAAGGCCCCTAATATTCCACCTATCTTGATGACTAGGAGTCATTACTTGGAATGCCACGTTAAGGTCCAAGGCTTATCCAAAGATCTTAAGTAATTACCCACTAATTTCTTAATTGACTTGTTAATCTTCCACTAACCAATAATTAACTAATTACCCATATAATTAAGAATTAATCCAAATTACTTTAAATACTACACACTTTTAACATACCCCATACATCTTACTATCATGGTTATGTGGTACCTTGTATGGCACTAGTCCATAAATACCGGGTATTATAGCGCGGACCGTATTTTATCCCAAATTGACAAACTTTGGCGATACTCAATTTCTTCGATTCGTTTACCCTCTGACCTTTATAACACTTACTTATCACTTGTTTGACATATCATAAATACTTATAACCTCGAAAATAGTCTTGTCCGCATCCTAAAGTACTACTGTTAAAATATTATAATATTAATAAATCATGGTACCATATAAAATCAATGCATACACTATTATTTCATTAAAACATCCACGTAAAAATACATATATTTTCTCAACTTCTAATTTTCCTAATCTCATATAAAGAGTACAAATTTCGTACGCTTAATTCTTAAAATGGAAAAAAGATAACCTTCTTTTCTTGTGAAAAAAATAATTTCAATCTTTAGAATAAAGAAAATCTCATAAAATTTCTCATATTATGTGTCTAATTTAAAGCATATCCAGAAGTAGTAATATTAATAACTATATAAAATCATATTTTTCAAACTTTTTACTAAAATGTTCCACTCAAAATACCATATCAAATGTATATAACGGTATCAATGTTGTTAAACTTACAGGGTCTTACAATAACATAGTCACAAATCCTCTATAACCTCATGAATGGTCTTAATCCCTTCTAGCTCATATGGATTACTACGACTCATCCTAATATTAAAGTACGGGATGTAACTTCTTTCCCCCTTTAGAAACATTCACCCTCGAATGTTAACTCTTAGAGATTTATAAAACTTTTGCTTGGGCCTCCTCTGTAAGCTAAACTAAAACCCAACCTCTGTCTAAATTCTCGACTATTCACAACCTTTTGTACTTGAGTATCTCGTATCTTCTTCACCTTTACCTTACTTACTTTTCAATCTCGCGTTGTATCTTCTGTTTCTTTCATAACCTCCCTTCCACATAGGTGGAAATTATGCCTTAAAGCTCTACTGTGATACCTGCACCTCTGGTGCATACAAAATCTGGCGAAAGCTTCATACTGGCTTCTTATGACTCAGCTTTATGGCACGATATGAAAACAAAAGAAGGGTAACATTTCCTAAATGCCCTATAGCCTCTCAGTTATAAATGTGGCGCGCAACACACCCATAAGTGAGACCCTACTAGGCACGGCTTTGTAGACTCCCTAGGACACGACCTGCTCTGATACCACTTTGTCACGCCCCAAACCATTGGAGGCGTGGCTAGCACCCGGTGCCGTACTGGCTCGAGCGAACCACTCTTTAACTCATTTTTTCTTCTATAACTATCATGGGCCAACATGGCCACGACTCATAATGTATAACTATAAGTGGCAAGCATTGTATCAATGAACCATCGTTCTTAAAACATAAATACATATGGGCCGTCAAGGCCTCTGACATACTGTACAAAATGAACCTTTGTCTACAAAGCCTATAAGATTATTCGACATCAAATGGAATAGGGTACCGGCCTACCCATGAGTTTGTAGCAAAACTCTGACACGATGACTCATAGACTCGACTGCACTCCGAATAAGGTAGAGTCTTACCGATCCTTCGTTGAATACTAACCTCATCTACTATGAGGGCTCGTCAAACTGATTATCTATACCTGCAGGCATGGATGCAGCGTCCACCACAAAAGGATGTCAGTACGAATAATGTACTGAGTATGTAAAGCAGAACTTAAACATAACAATAAGTCAACATTAATTAAAGACATATAAGAATCAACTTGAATCTCTGAAGTGCCATGCATACTTATTATACTTACATATATGATGCTTCTCTTTGAGACTATTTCTATTATGATGCATGACTGCCCAACTGATCAGTGGTAACTGCCCGACCGGCCGTAGCGCGGTGGTAAATGCACGACTGCCCGACCGGATGTAGCTCGGTGGTAAATGTGTAACTGCCCAACCGGCCGTAGCTCGGAGGTAAATGCATGACTGCCTGACCGGCTGTAGCTCGGTGGTAAATATGTAACTGCCCAACATCCATGTAAAAAGATAACCTTCTTTTATTGTGAAAAAAATAATTTATATCTTTACAATAAAGAGTATCTTATAAACTTTCTCATATTATGTGTATAATTTAAACCATATTCGGAAGTAGTAATATTAATAACTATATAAAATTATATTTTTCAAACTTTTTACAAAAATGTTCCACTCAAAATACCATATCAAATATATATAACGGTATCAATGTTGTTAAACTTACGGGGTCTTACAATAACATAGTCATAAATCCTCTATAACCTCATGAATGGTCTTAATCCCTTCAAGCTCATATGGATTACTACGACTCATCCTAATATTAAAGTACGGGATGTCCTGAAGGGACGTCATGAGACAACCAAAATAAAATATAAGGGAATACTAGACATAGGACGACCCAACATGATATAGAAACTTATACATGTGACACACGAGCCTATAAGGCCGACATGATCATATGTACACTTAAACCACAGTCTGACAAGGACATTCAAGTATCCATATACATGACATCTGTCTACAAGCCTCTAAGAGTACATAAACGTCATAAAGGTTGGGACAGGACCCCGCCATACCAATTAATACATGTCCAAATCATATGGATTAAATAGGCAACTCCAGAGCAAGTGGAGTGCACTAAGACCCTCCGCTGAGTTGACAGCCTACTGGGAGGACTCTCAACCTGTCTATCAGGACCTGCAAGCATGAAACACAGTGTCCCCAGTAAAAAGGGATGTCAGTACAAATAAAATACAAAGTATGTAAGGCATGAAAGCAATATATAAAAGACATGAAAGAAACATGGAGTAAAGAACTCTACCTGTAAGTCTGAATAGCTCTGTGAATCATGAAACATTTATAATTTCATGAATATGAATATAAGTGTCATATCCTACATAGGTATATGCGTACATAATATCATTAAGCCTCTGAGGGCATCCCATCATATATTTCGGCCTTTGTGGGCGAAATCATCAACGTATACCAGCTAATCAGGTGGTGGTGCATATATAACGCCATAAACTTTCCCCATACCCCATATACATATAATATACACGTATATAATGCCATTTGGTCATGCGCGTATATAACTCAATCTGGTCATGGGTCAATGTACATATATAAATGAATGCAATGCATAAGAAGTAAGTCAATAAGATCCTTCGGGATGTCATAAGATCAATATGCCTTCGGTTAATATCACAAAATCAAATTTATCAACTTACATATTTTCTGAGACCTATGAAGAGATGATATAATAATAGGACACATGGGGAATCAAGAACATAGGCACCCCTAGTTCTTCTAAGAATAGAGTCATTTGTGAAAGTTCCGTGTTTGCTCATTTTGTTTGTATCATATGGATCATGCCAAAAGGAAAGAAGGGATAGCATTAATATACTTTAACTCCTTTGAGTCCTTAATACCTTCCAAGAAATTCTTCAAACAACTCAACTCAATCTACCATAGCACAGAGAGATTCAAAATCAGTGTTGAGTAAAGGCTAAGTCCGCAATTTAAACTAGTAGCTTATTTATGTAAATTTGGGATGAATCTCCCATGTAGAAAGGGCCTCCTCATTACCATATACCAACAACAACAACCATAGAAATACATTAAGAATAACATCAACAATAGGGGACAAAATATTTGATTAACATGTCACCAACATATCACCATAAGCGGCAAGCTCGGATTGAATACCTTCTGAACCCTTTAATCCCAAAGTCATTCATTCATTAACTTAACAACATAGCCAGAATGATATTAAGTACAATGGGAGGACTTCTAACCTCCTATTCATCTCCTAATTCACCCTCAAACATCCCAACAATCTAACAACAACAACAAGTACAACTTTCCATTATTATGTTGTCCTTTCTCTTTATACTCATAGTACCAACAACAAGTTCGACATGTAGACAATATTTTATAATAACAACATCATAAGAGAGTAATTTTCAAGGCTTTCCAACCATTTATAGTTCATGGAAACAACCTTTACAAAACAGTCCATTAAAAAACAATAACATCTCATACTATTTCAAGTCTCCTCTTGTAGTATTTTGCTCAAATAATGCAAGAAACACACAAACAACTTCAAGAACATGTAGTAGTATGTTATACTCACCTTAACCAGTAAAAAAATAGGAAATTTCATCCAAGCACAGCCCACAACTATCCTCAATGACACCACAACACTATAGGTATTGTATTCTCTTCTTGAATCAACCTTTGGTGTTCAAGTTAGTGTGTAAACACTTGTAGTTCGCCTTGAAAATATAATATATATGAAGGAGGGACTGATTATTACCTTAATCAACAATAACAAAATGAAATCTCATGTTACTTACCTTTGCAGAACCCTCTAAAACATCCATACGATGAAGAACTACGATCTAACAAGCACTATGGGATTTCTAGCATTGGATTCATGTTCGTATCTTAGGTTTTCACCCTAGAATCATGGAGGCACCTTTGGAGAGCATTTAGGAGGGTTTACGAACTGTTTTGGACGAGAAAAATGAGTTAAAACGACTTAGAATTGACTTAAATACAAGCTGGATGTTTACACCGACTTTGTGGGTCCCATGGGAGCTGCTTACGCAGTCTCGCGAAAATAGGAATATCTCTCTACTCCGATGTCGTATCAACAAATGGTTAAATGTGTTAGAAACTAGACTCATAGATCTTCAATTTTAGGTAGATCACCTCATAATTACAAGTATATTTAGAGAAAAACTTAGGTACATTTAACCTAATGTTCAGCACATTTATGAATGTAACTTGTGATGACCTTTACCAACTTATATTTCACGACTCTCTTGAATTCAAAATGTAATACACGACTATCATACGACTAAAATAACTCATAACATAACCTCCTTATCAGGTTAAGCACCCTAATATCACCCCAAAAGTACATGTTATAATATTCCCAACTTGTCGACATTCGACGAAACTTATTTTCTTCAATTTGTTTATCTTTTAAGCCTTTCAACCCTCATGGTACTTGTTATCCGTGATCTTAAAGATTTGTAACCTCCAAGATAACATGATTAACTTACTTTATGCACTTTCAATGACAATCTCATTTCTGAGCTTACATCAATTGACTTACGACGTACTCTCATGTGCGAAAATATGGGGTGTAACATTGTCCCTCTAGGCATCTATAGGAGTATTGAAGTCCTTTGCTTGGTACTTTGTCGAACTTACGATGATTGCTATATTTTGTTTCATAGCCTTGGTTATCTATCCTTATGGATTTACTGCATATACGTTGGTCATACTATACCGTAACACTTACTTTAGTTTGTTATCACCAAGGTTTGCTACCCAACTCTAGGTTACACTCTCGTTGTTTATCCTATATGTATAAATCTAAGTCCTTTAATGCTTCCTCATTACTGTTCATCTTAAGAATGACAGCCTAATCTCATCTCATATTTTGTAACTTTTATCCATCTATTGTTGATTCACCTTCATGTTGATTTGTAATCTACCACTGATAACTTGAAACTTGTTACGTAATACATTATCGTTAGGGCTCACGTCTCATCGGGGAATATCTAAATTTATTTGCCTGATCCACCTAGGGACGATACTATACTTCAATAACAGTATTTCATAGCATCCCAATGTGATTAATCTTAAGGGGTTATTCTAATCCCACACAATTCATGAAATCCCTTCTCTTTGAATCAACACTCAATCGAAGGCCTAAATGTCATTTGCATATCATTTATCACAATTACACCCTTATTCTACTACCAGGGCAGCATTCCATCTCTTCTAAATGCTCCTAGTCTTAAACTCCTCCGAGTTCATTCGAGTTATACAGAGCTTTCTATAACTTACGGGAACCATCAACTCTCTTGTTTTGATGGGCTTAATCTAGAGGCCTTACCTATTCTCGTCACCTTGTCATTCATCTTTTCTTATCCTTACTCATGTCTACCTAAAACCTTGTTGCTCTACCATACTTTAGCTTACGACCCACACATATCTATTTATATTACTCGCAAAACCTCAAGTGAGACATGACGTTGTCTCTAACTCTTCTTTACTCTCTTAACTAGACTTCTCGGTACCTGAAAGGGTGGAAGATATGCTACTGACGACAACAGTATCATTTTTGGATAATGAATCACAGTGCTTCTAGAACTCTACCTAAAGTATGGACTATTCACAACCTTCTGCACTTGAGTATCTTGTACCTTCTTCACTTTTACCTTACTTACCCTTAAATCTCACGTCGTATCTCTGTCTCTTTCATAACCTTCCTTCCACATAGGTAGGATTCACATACACAACATGAAGCTCTACTATAATACTTGTACCTATGGTTTCTACACAATCCGGTGGGAGCTTTATAATGACTTCTTATGAGGCTAGTACTCTTCTAACTGGCTTTATCGTAGAGGCGTTATAAAATATGGTTGTTTTACTATCTCTCTTGTACCTATGATATTAAGAGTGATGCTACAATGTTCTCAATCACAATTTCTATAATTATCTAGGTCTAATAATCAGACTCCTGATATACTTAGCTGATGTAACTCTTTAGATTCCTCTTCTCTCTCAGCCTTTATGTAGGCTTAAGCTATATTCCGATTGGCGGCTCATGGTATTAGTTATTACTTTAGCCTTTCATGGATGTTATGGAACATCCATGATATAATCTTCTAACAATTCAAGCCTTTGTCTGTGACATGGACTCAACTCTTTCTTTTAACTTATACCAGAGTCTCCTATAACTGTAAGATTGTCAACATATATGCTGCATGAATAATACTCTAAAATCTTAAGTGCTGTCATAACGTAACTAACTTTGGATCATAGATCGAATAATTCCTTTCGTGCCTTCTCAGTTGACTTTAAACGTAAACAATTACTTTTCATAGTCATTCTGCCACTTGTTGCAAAAATACTTGGCTTATCTTAGTGCCTATATATATTGGAATTTCGTGCAACTCATATAATCTTGAATGTTACTTTCGATTTTTACTTCCCATTCATTGGTCACGATAGGTGCCACTTTCTTATGGAGTGCATACAATGTTATAGTGAGATTGTTATTCCAAGATCATTTCTTCTTTAGGTCACTATGCTTATGTTGAAGCCTTCGTCCATATTTTCTCAGCTAGTTCCTCTAACTCTTGTAAAGCTGTGAGCTTATTATATCATATACCTGAAGGAATTTTTGATGTTCTTACTTGCCTATAATTATCCTTAGTTACGTACCTTCATGCCCTTCTGCTCGGAGGGTTAAGACTTAATTTCCTATGCAGGGTTTCACTATGTTTATCTTCCATGATATGTTGATTTATCTGGGACCTCTTGTCTGGCCATAACTAGGCTCTTCCTGAATCAACTACTAACTACTCATCAGTCCATGCTCATAT
Organism: Nicotiana tabacum; assembly: GCF_000715075.1. NCBI lineage: Eukaryota > Viridiplantae > Streptophyta > Magnoliopsida > Solanales > Solanaceae > Nicotiana > Nicotiana tabacum. The sequence continues at coordinate 35,318,223 of NC_134098.1, forward strand.
TTATATTCTGCGTAACCTCTCTTGGGTTCTGTCCTTTGTCTTAACATACCTTTTGCACTGACCCCTAATGTATCAAGTGTCCGTTATCACTTATTTATCAATAACATCCTGGACAGGAACCCCTACTGCTTCTCCCCGACATTGTGCTTGCATAATGTTTTGGAGTCGTAACATGTCTCTAGGATCTGAATAAATGCAATCTCATTCCTTTCGCCTTTTTACCGCATTCTTCCTTTACTATTCCATAGTTACCTGAACCACTTAACTCTGACTTAATACCATATAACCCCATCTTCCCCTCTTTAGGGGAGTACTAACATTTAATGCTCTAAATATTTTACCTCTTCATCTTTGGTGTCTTTCACATCTTCACTGACTCTTACTCGCCTTGTAGTAACCCTTCTCTACCAAGGATAACTGAATTCTTATGCGCGAGGGTGACACCTAGTGTAATTGGCACACTTAGTTCCTTAAGCTTAACTCTGCTCACAGTGCTTGCTTTAGGGAAGCGTCTTCCTGAATGACCTTTAAAGGTTATTCTTCTGTTGTCCATTTTATTATTGCCTAAACGTGATCTTTGAAATTCTCACGATGCTGACTATTATCAAATCCTTTGATCCCTAAATCATGTTCGATTTTGTTTTCTTGTTACTAGCCCATACTAATTTCTATTACTCCGGGGGTCTGACTTAGCGTTCTAGTAATCATGTTGGAGTCACCAACTCATTTCTCGAAATAAGGATATGACTTTATGGCATATACTCTTTTATAGTCTCAAGGCTTGCCACCTCTTATCTTTTCCTTTACTTGACTATAGACTTTTTCATTCTGTCATATTATGATTTACCATTTTCACCCTTTTATCACATTTTACGCGTAATACTTCATTTACTCTCTTCTTATTCTCCTGCTAATATCTCTGTCTATTACCTTATTCTGAAAACTTCAACAAAACATTCTTTCACTTTTATCTCCCCTTGCTCCATCTCATTAGCTCTTCGAGTCGCCTAATATTCTCTTTTTACTAGGGGCGAGAGTCATACTAAGGTAAATATTTATCCCTTCAAGGATTCCACTACATGTCTTCTAATATGTCTGAATGTTCTAGTATTCATATCTGACTGTATTATTCTATAGTGTACCATCTGGTATGCACGATCTAATAGGGTCTCAAATAGGGTCGCGTCGTCAAGAATTCTCTCTCTACTAATGCCCTTATTTGCTGCTGTATTAGCCCTCTGGCTAGCTATAATTTTTCTAACTGAAAGCATCTCTATATTATTAGCAAACATAAGTCTTAGCTCGAACTATTATAACTCAGCTCTATAGTACGATTTGGATTTGAAAGAAGGGTAATAGACTCCTAAATTCCTTGTAGCTTCCTGTTTATATAATGTGGTGCACAATACATCTATAAACAAGGCTCTACTAGACATGACTTGTAGACTCCCTAGGATAGAACTACTCTGATACCAAGTTTGTCATGCCCCAAACCTGAAGAGGCATGGACGGCACCCGATGCCATACTTGGCCCGAGTGTACCACCCTGTAACTGTGAACTCTGGAGGGGTAACCCTCAACTTAGGCTGATGAGACCATATTCTGAATCATCTGAAAATAACGTCTCTCTCATCTAAGGGGTAAATATACCCAAAAGCCCATATACATAACTGTGTAGGCCGATGAGGCCGCCGTGAATGTCTACAACCTGCAATACCAAACTGGATATGCACACAGGGCTAGCAAGGCCACAATACTAATATACCAAATATACAGGACTCGTCTACAAGCCTCTGGAGATAACAAAATTGTATCTTGGTCAGGACAGGGCCTCGACCTACCCATCAAACTTGTATATGTAAACTGGACTCTAAGGTCTGGACCTGGTAACTCTGAGGAAGTGGAGCTTACCAATCGAGCTGATGTTTGACTCTGTCTACTAGGAAGGTCTATCCAACTGTCTATAAGGACCTATAGGTATGAAATACAGTGTCCCGAGTAAAAGGGACGTCAGTACGAAATAATCTACCGAGTATGTAAGGCAACAGAATAACTAAAAGTTAAAACTGAACTGATAATATAATAACTGAAAGTAACTATGAGTCAAAGATGATCTAAAAATATGCTTACCTACTGATACTGACTCAACTCTCTCAATATAGTAAGTAAAATCGATGTTCGTCCCTATAAGGCTCGGTACGTATAACTGTTATGTCGTAGTAGGCTCGCGCATAGGCATTTGTCCATACTAGGCTCTGTATCTCGGCCATACTGGGCTCTCTCATAGGCTCTCGGCCACAGTAAGCTCGGTATATAACTTACCATCTGATCAGAGGTTGCCCAATAGGGGGCTGCCCACCGATTATAGCTCGATGGTGGTGAAACTACTGTAATACTGCCCAATAGGGGCGTGCCCACCAATTTTATATATATATATATATACACCCTCTGCACTCTTGACTTGAAAAAGTCAATACTTAACTGAATATAAAGTCTCGATAAGGGATAATATGACAACTTATGATACTAGGATAATGTACATAAATTCAGGAATATGAACTTCTCTTTATGTCTCGTTATCAAACACATGTAGTTACTGGATCATTCCAAAATGAAGGAAAGGTTTAGCCTTAACATACCTTAACCCCGTTGAGTCCTTAATGCCTTCCAAGCAACTCTTCAAAAAACACAACTCAATCTACCATAGCATAAGGAGATTCAAAATCAGTGTTGAGTAAAGGATAAGTCTGTTACTTAAGCTATTATCTTGTTGACGTAAATTCGACAGCATCTCCCCGGTAACAAGGGCCTCCTCCAATACCATATACCAATTAACAACTACAACCGATAACAAAGGGCCTCCTCAATTATCAACTTTATTCACTAATTCGTGTCTAGTCCATCCATTTAACTTAAGCAACATCAAGATAATCTTAAGCACATGCAAGAACAAAATACACATACCTCCTACATTAACTTCAAGTCGAAATCCAAGTTATATTTAGCTTACAACAGCCTTCAATGGCAATACAACACCATAGAAGTGACTTAAGTTAATCTTCACTTCCAATCTAAAGTTTCATATGTTACTTTTACCAATTCACTTGATAAACATATATAGACAGAAACCATATCATAATCAAGTTATTTTCCCCATTTTCCAGCCATATATATATATAGCCCTAAAACAACACAACAAAATATAACAACATCTCTTCCCCTTTCAAGTGATATCTTGTAATCTTTCACTCCAACACCACAACCAACATGTAATTAAACTTAAACTCTGTTACACCCCATGTTTTCGTACGTAAAAGTACACCATAAGTAAATTGATGAAAGCTCGGAAATGAAATTATTTTGAGATTATTAGTGTCATACTATTTCAAGCAAGTGATAAGTAAATTCGCGAAGGTGAAAGGGTAAGCGAATCGAAGAAAATGAGTTTCGGCAAAGTTTGATATTTTGGGATAAAATATGGCCCAAGCTATAATACCCTGTATTTATGGACTAGTACCATACAAGGTACCATATGATCATGATAGTAAGGTCTATAAAGTGTGTTAAAAGTGGGTAGTATTTTAAGTAATTTGAGATAATTCTTAATTATGTGGGTAATTGGTTAATTATTGGGTAATGAGATATTACCTAATTAATTAAGCATAATATGGATAAAGTTAAATGCTCCCAACGTGGTAGCCAAGGGGTATTGATTTAAAGACCAAGTAATGACTCTTAGTCATTAAAATAAGTGGCTCATTTTGAGGACTTTGTGGCCAAGTCATGCTTATCAAAGTGGGGCCCACACCACCAAGGCTTAAAAGCTTCTTTAATTCACAAAATAAGAGACTTACATCTTCAGAAGTTATGGATGAACTTCAGCAAAGAAACGTTATACAAAATTATGATCAAAATCAAAAGAGAGATATATCCATCTTCATAGCAACGTAAATGCTTCAGCAAAGATCATATTTTCAATAGCAACATGATTTGCTTCAAGAATTTCATACGAAGTTATATTGCGTAATAGCAACGGGATTTGCAATTCTAAGGGAGTACGGTACAATCTCTCTCAAGAATATCATACGGATTTTTCCCTACTTCGATCCGTCGTTACGTGTTTCATCGCAAAAGACGATGTTAAAGGGATTGTCTAGAGAATCGATTCAGGTATGTTAAGGCTATCCCTTCTTTCCTTTTGGCATGATCCATACAATAAAAATGAAATGAGTAAACGCACAATTTTCATAAATAACTCTATTAATATAAGTACTAGGGGTGTCTATATTTTTGATTCGCCATGTGAATTATTATTTTTGATTTTTATGACATTTCGAAAAATCTTATTAACGTATTTCTTATGCATTTATACATGTACATTGACCCATGACCAGATGGCGTTATATACGCGTATATATGTATATATACGTATATGTGATATGGGAAAAGGTTACGGCGTTATATACGCATCACCACCTTATCAGCTGATATACGTTGATGATTTTGCCCACAGTGGCCGAGATGATATGATGGGATGCCCTCAGAGTCTTGATGATGTTATGAATACATGTACCTATGCACGACATGACACTCATACGCATATGCATGACACTATAAGTATTTCATGATTTACAGAGTTATCCAGACTTACAGGTTGAGTCATGTACTCTATGTTTCTTCCATGTCTTTTATATACTTATTTATGTGCCTTACATACTCGGTACATTATTTGTACTGACATCCCTTTTTCCTGGGGACGTTGTGTTTCATGCCCATAGATCCCGATACACAGGTCAAGAGTCCTCCAAGTAGGCTATCAGGTCAGCGGAAGATGTTGGTGCGCTCCATTTGCTCTGGAGGTTCCTATTTGGTCAGTATGCATTGGACACGTATTAATTGGTATGTTAGGGCCCTGTCCCGGCCTTATGACGTTTATGTACTCTTAGAGGCTTGTAGACATATGTCATGTATATGAAAGATTGTATGGCCTTGCCGGCCTATGTTTTGAGTTACAAATGATCATATCAGCCTTATAGGCCTATATGTCACGTGCATAAAATTCTATATCATGTTGGGCCGTCATACGAAATATATGTTACGTTGGTACTCGGCTGAGTAAGGTGCTGGGTGCCCGTCGTGGCCCATCGGTTTGGGTCGTGACAAAAGTGGTATCAGAACACTTCTGTCCTAGGGAGTCTACAAGTCGTGTCTAGTAGAGTCTTGTTTATGGGTGTGTTTTGCACCACACTTATAAGCAGGAGGCTACAGGGCATTTAGGACTGTCACTCTTTCTTCTTACTCTAGATCGTGTGGTAGAGCTCAGTCGTAGAAATTCAAATTCCTAAATTCTATTATAGTCGTAATACAACGATACCGACATCTAGTAAGACGGTTGTTAAGGGATTGAATATGGTTGTGGAAGAATTAAGTCAGAGGAACTCGATTTTGCATCATGCTTATGATGAGTAAATGTAAAGTCTCCAGCAGAATATGTGGATACTAAGACACGCAAGCTTCTTGATAAGGAGCCTTAAGGCAAGAATATCTATCCACCCCTATGGTGAAAGGCAATGAGAGATTTAGAAGATAGATACAAATTTCAACAAGTTAAAGAAGCAAGATGAAGAAGGGTACGAGGTACCCAGTTAGTGTAGAATATCATTATTTACCATTCAGGAAGAGAGATATAAGCATTATGAGTTACCTTCAACAGTAACAGAGGTATGTACAATTGGCCACACCGATCTAAGTGATGCCCTATGGGAGCTAACAAATATGGTTTAAGAGAAGGACGGAATATCATGATCCGGTTGGGGTTAGAGTAACCCAAAATGGTGAATGGATTATTTGTGTTAGTTGACATTTTCGAAGGATATTGCAAAGGAGGTAATAGATCTCCTTGTGAGACACCCAGATGGTGCACTCTAAAATAGTACGGCTAGATATGAGTACTACAAAGATAGGCACTGGAAGCCTTGAAAGGGATAAATATTACCTTAGTGTGGCTCCCGTCCCTAGTAAAGAAAGAATGTTAGGCAACCCGAAGAGCCAGTAGATGGAGCACGGGGAGCTAAAAGCAAAAGAATGTCTTGTTGAAATTTTCAAAATAAAGTGATAGAGAGAAATGTTAGCGGGAAATAAGAAAAGAGTTAATGAAGCATTATGAGTAAGATATGATACATGGATGGCGACGGTAGATCAAAAGATGACAGTGTTACAGAGTCTATAGTCAAGTAAAGGAAAAGACGAGAGGTGACAGGCCTTGAGATACCAAAAGAGTATAGGCCATAAAGTCATATCCTCATTTCGAGAAATAATTTCATGACTGTAACGCGACTACCAGAAGGAAAAGTTAGACCCCAGAATAATAGAAATCAGTATAGGCTGGTGAACAAGATAAACTAAATATGAATTAGGGACTGAGTGAATTGATAATGGTCGGCATCATGAGGATTTCACATTGCGTTCCGGCGATAATAGAATGGACAACAGAAGAAAATTCATGAGAAATTCAGAGAATAGTCATTCAGGAAGACGCTTCCCTAAAGCAAACAACGTGAGCAAAGTTAAGCTTAAGGGACTATGTGTGCCAGTTATACTAGGTGTCACCCTCGTGAGTAAGGAATTTTGTTATCCTTGGTACAGAAGGATTACCGCAAGGTGGGTAAGGGTCATCGATGATGTGAAAGGATGCCAAAGATGAAGAGGTAAAACATCGATAGGCATCGTAGCTCTAAATATTAGTACTCCCCTAAAAGGGGGAATATGGAGTGATGTAGCATTAAGTTAGAATTAAATGGTTTTAGTAACTACGGAATGGTAAAGGGAGAATGCGATAAAAATGAGAAAGGGATGAGATTGCACTCATTCAAATCCTACAAACATGCAACGATTCCAGGACATTATGCAAACACGACTTCAAGGAGAGGAAGTAAGGGTTCCCGCCCGAGATATTATTAATAGATAACGAGCCAGTGCGAGATGTAAGTTAAGACAAAGGAAATAACCCAAGAAAGATTACGCGGAATATTAATATGGGAATGGACCAACGAGCAGTTAATAGTTGATTCAGGAAGAGTCTAGTTATGGCTAAAAAAGAGGATACAAACATATCAACAGATCGTGTAAGATAAACATAGTGAACCCCAACATGGGAATTCAGTCTCACAGATATGACATCATGACCCTTGGGAAATATTTAGACAAGAGTTGGGGTAGTTAAAGGTACCATATGAATGTTATGAAAATAAAAGATAGTCTCAGTGGGAAGACAGTTAAAACTTCAGTTCAGAAGCAACCCTACAAGAACAAGAGCGTGGAAATAAGTAACTACGGATAATTATAGGCCAGGAAGAATATCAAAAATTCCGTCAAGTATACGATGTAATAAGCTCGTAGATTTACAAGAGTCAGAAGGTCTTCCCTAAATAATACAACAAAAGACTAGCTGAGAAAATAAGGAAGAAGGCTTCAAGCTAAGCACAGTGACCTAAAGAGAAAATGGTCATGTAAAAAAAACAATCTCACTACAACATTGTATACACTCCTTGAGAAAGTGTCACTTACCGTGGCTAAGGAATGTGAAGAAAAATCAAAAGTAATATTCTAGATCATATGAGTTGCACTAAAATTTCGGCATGCATGGGAACTAAGATAAGCTAAGTATGCATGCAACAAGTGGAAAACGACCAGGAAAAGTAATTGCCTACATTTAAAGAATTATTCGACCAATGATCCAGAGTGAGTTACGTTATGAATGCACTTTAGATTTCGGATTATTATCCATGCAACATATATGTTGACAATCATACAGTTGTAGAAGACTCTGGTATAAGTTAAAAGAAAGAATTGAGTCCAGATCATAGACAAGGGATTGAATTATTAAATGATGGTATCACGGATATTCCATAGCATCTATGATAGGCTAAAGTAATAACTCATACCATGAGCCGCAGATCGGAAGAGAGCTTACGCCTACATAAAGGCTGATCAGAAGGAAGAGGAAACTAAAGAGTTACATCAACAAAGTAAATTATGAGTCTGATTATTAGACCCAAGAAATTATAGAAATCGTGATTGAGGACATTGCAGAATCACTCTTAATATCAGAGGTACATGAGAGATAGTACAATAGCCATATTTTATAACGGCTCTACAATAAAGCCAGTCAGAAGAGTGCCGACCTCATAAGAAGTCAGCATGAAGCTCTCATCAGATTGTGTATACACCAGAGGTGCAAGTATTATAATAGAGCTTCAAGCTGTGGATGTGAATTACACATGTGTTAAAGCGAGGTCATGAAAGATATAGAAGACGTGATGCGCGATTTTAAGGTAAGTAAGGTAAAGGTGAACAACGTACAAGATACTCAAATGCAGAAGGTTGCGAATAATCCATACTACAGATAGAAGGTTAGAAGCGCTGGGATTCAGTATCTAGGAATGGTAGCGGCATCGTCAGTGGCATATCTTCCGGCCTATGGTTTCTAAGTATCAAGAGGTCTAATTAAGAAATTAAAGAAGAGTTAGAGATGATATGATGTCTCGCTTGATGTTCCAGAATAACATAAGAAAATCTATGGTGCAAGCAAGTTGAAGGAAGGTGGTGAAATATATAAATAGATATGTGTAGGTCGCAAGCTAAAGTATGGTAAAGCAACAAGGTTTTAAGAAGACAAGAGTAAGGATAAGAAAGGGAGAGTGAGAAGGTGACGAGAATGGATAAGTCCTCAGGATTAAGCCCAGGAAAACAAGAAGAGCTGAGGGTTTCTCTAAGTTATACAAAGCTCAGTATAGCCTGAATGAACTCAAAGGAGTCTAAGACTAATGGCATTTAGATGAGATGGAATGTTGCCCTGATAGTACAATGAGGGTGTAATTGTGATAGATAAAGGATGACATTTGGGCCTTCAATTGAGTAATGATTTAAAGAGGATTTCATGAATTGCACGGGATTAAAATACCCACGTAAGTGAATCACATTGGGATGCTACAAAATACGGTTATGGAAGTACAGTATCGCCGCTAAGTGGATCAGGAAAATCACTTCAAATATTCCTCGATACAACGTAAGCCCTAGTGGCAAGGTATTACGTAAGAAGTTTCAAGTCATCAGTGGTATATTGTAGATCAATATTGACGTGAGTCAACAATGGATGGACAAAAGTCATAAAGTATGAGATGATATTAGGCCGTCATTATTAAGATGAATAGTAATGAGGAAGCATTAAAGGACTTAGATTTATACATATGGGATAAGCAACGAAAGTAACCTGGAGTTCGATAGCAGACCTCAGTAACGATAAATAGAGGTAAGAGTTATGGTATAGTATGACCTACTTAGATGCAGTAAAGTCATATGGATAGATACTCGACCCTATGAAATAAAATATAGCAATATCAGTAAGTTTAATAAAGTATCGAGCAAAGAACTTCAGTATACCTATAGATGCCTAGAGGGATATCTTGTCAAGCTCTGTATATATTTACAAAGTAAGGCCTAGAGATTGGCTAATAGGTGGAGGGAAGAGTCGCATAGGCTCACATATAAGGAAAAAGTCGTACAGGCTGCATGACAGAAGGTAGCAAGAGTTGCGAGATTGGAAATATTCCGACCACAGTCTGTGATATGAGAAAGAGACCTAATGGTGGAAAGACCCGGGACTTTGGATTTATTCACAGAACAATTTCCTAGATGGAAAGAAGAGTATTAAAGTATTCACAAGAGCTATATATTATGATAAAAGTATCAGTCAACATTTGAGGACGAATGTTCCAAAGGGGGGAATGATGTTACACCCCATGTTTTCTTACGTAAAAGTACGCCATAAGTAAATTGATGAAAGCTCGGAAATGAGATTATTTTGAGATTATTAGTGTCATACTATTTCAAGCAAGTGATAAGTAAATTCGTGAAGGTGAAAGAGTAAGTGAATCGAAGAAAATGAGTTTCGGCGAAGTTTGACATTTGGGATAAAATACGGTCCAAGCTATAATACCCCATATTTATGGACTAGTACCATATGACCATAATAGTAAGGTGTATAAAATGTATTATAAGTGGGTAGTATTTTAAGTAATTTGAGATAACTCTTAATTATGTGGGTAATTGATTAATTATTAGATAATGGGATATTACCTAATTAATTAAGCATAATGTGGATAAAGTTAGATGCTCCCAACGTGGCAGCCAAGGGGTCTTGATTTAAAGACCAAGTAATGACTCTTAGTCATTAAAATAGGTGGCTCATTTTGAGGACTTTGTGGCCAAGTCATGCTTATCAAAGTGGGGGCCACACTACCAAGGCTTAAAAGCTTCTTTAATTCATAAAATAATAGACTTACATCTTCAAAAGTTACGGATGAACTTCAACAAAGAAACGTTAAACAAAATTAGGATCAAAATCAAAAGAGAGATATATACATCTTCATAGAAACGTAAATGCTTTGGCAAAGATCATATTTTCAATAGCAACATGATTTGCTTCAAGAATTTCATACAAAGTTATACTGCGTAATAGCAACGGGATTTACAGTTCTAAGGGAGTACGGTACAATCTCTCTCAAGAATATCATACGGATGTTTCCCTACTTCAATCCGTCATTACGTGTTTCATCGCAAAAGACGATGTTAAAGGGATTGTCTAGAGAATCGGTTTAGGTATGTTAAGGCTATCCCTTCTTTCCTTTTGGCATGATCCATACGATACAAACGAAACGAGTAAACGCACAATTTTCATAAATGACTCTATTCATAGAAGTAGTAGGGGTGTCTATATTTTTGATTCGCCATGTGAATTATTATTTTTGATTTTTATGACATTCCGAGAAATCTTATTAACGTATTTCTTATGCATTTATACATGTACATTGTGACCCATGACCAGATGGCATTATATACGCATATATATGTATATATATGTATATGTGATATGGGAAAAAGTTATGGCGTTATATACGTACCACCGCCTGATCAGGTGATATACGTTGATGATTTTGCTCACAGTAGCCGAGATGATATGATGGAATGCCCTCAGAGGCTTGATGATTTTATGAACACATGTACCTATGCACGACATGACATACATAGGCAAATGCATGACACTATAAGTATTTCATAATTTACAGAGTTATCAAGACTTACAGGTTGAGTCATCTACTCCATGTTTCTTCCATGTCTTTTATGTACTTATTTATGTGCCTTACATACTCGGTACATTATTTGTACTGATGTCCCTTTTGCCTGGGGATGCTACGTTTCATGTCCGCAGATCCCGATAGATAGGTTGAGAGTCCTCCAAGTAGGCTATCAGCTCAGCAGAAGATGTTGGTGAGCTATATTTGCTCCGGAGTTGCCTATTTGGTCAGTATGCATTGGACACGTATTGATTGGTATGTCGGGGCCCTGGCCTGGCCTTATGACGTTTATGTACTCTTAGAGGCTTGTAGACATATTTCATGTATATGAAAGATTTTATGGCCTTGTCGGCCTATGTTGTGAGTTACAAATGATCATGTCGGCCTTATAGGCCTGTATGTCACGTGCATAAAATTCTATATCATGTTGGGCCGTCATACGATATATACGTTACATTGATACTCGGCTGAGTAAGGTGTCGGGTGCCCATCGTGGCCCATCGGTTTGGGTCGTGACAAACTCCATCAAAAGGAGGTTAAAAATACCTTAGGAAGTAGGTAAAATTTGAACCATAAGCTCAACTTAGCTCACCATCATCCTTATTCACATCACAACACCATAGAGGGGTTATTCTTACCTTTTGGTTGCTTGTTTAGAGCCTTGGGAAAACTGTCTGGGAGGGTTTGGAGAGTGTGAGGATGGAATGAGGTCGAAAAATGAGCAAATTTCATCCCAAAAATGAGATAGAAACAAGTGAATTTCGGCCACTGACCAAGAGGGTCACATAGGGGCTTCCCGTGCAGTCTCGCAAAAATATGAATATCTCTCTACTCCGATATCTTGTTGAAAAATGGTTTAAAGCGTTAGATACTAGACTTATAGATATTCATTTTGGTAGGTGGACAATTCAGTAATTCCAAGTTTAATGGGAGAAAAGCTCAACTATATTTGACCTAATGTTCAGCATATTTATGAATGTAACTTGTGATGACCTTTGCTAATATTTGTTCCACAACTCTCTTGACTTCTAAACATAACATACAACTATCATATTACTAACATAAATCATAATACAACCTACTTATCATGTTAAGTACCCTAGTCTCACCCTAAAAGTACATGTTATAGCATTCCCAACTTATCGACTTTCGGTGAAACTTATTTTCTTCAATTTGTTTAGCTTCTAAGCCTTCCAACCTTCTTGGTACTTGTTAGTCATGATCTTAAATATTTGTAACCTCTATGGTAACATGATTAGCTTACTTTATGTACTTTCAAAGATGATTTCATTTATTAGCTTACATCAATTGACTTACGACGTACTCTCACGTACGAAAACATGGGGTGTAACAAGTAGGCACGAATCTAGTTTGATATGCTTTGGAGATGGTCAAGATGATCTAGGATCGGCTTTCATACAGCCCAATCTAAGCAGAAAAGTTATGCAGATCGGAAGGTTCGCGATGTTGCGTTCATGGTTGGAAAGTCTTGCTCCGGGTTTCACCCATGAAAGGTGTGATAAGGTTCGAGAAAAAATGAAAGTTGAGGCCTAGGTATATCGGACTTTTTGAGATCCTTGAGAGGGTTGGGGAAGTAGCCTACAAGCTTGCTTTGCCACCTTGATTATCTGCGGTTCATCTGGTGTTCAAAGTCTCTATGCTCCAAAAGTATTACAGTGATCTGTCTCATGTTTTAGACTTCACCATAGTCCAATTGGACAAGGATTTGACTTATGTTGAGGAGTTTGTGGCTATCTTGGACTGACAGGTCCGGAAGTTGAGATCAAAGAATATTGCTTTAGTAAAGGTTCAATGGAGGGGTCATCTAGTAGAGAAGGCGACATGGGAGACCGAGCACGACATGCGGAGTCGTTATTCTCATCTATTCACCACTTCAGGTATGTCCTTATGCACGTTTGAGGATGAACATTATTATTAAGAGGGGGAGAATGTAATAACCTGATCAGCCGTTTTGTGTAATTTTGCCCCGCTACCCCTTTTATTGCTTCACCCAAGTGTGTTTATAAGTTTATGACTTGCGGAGGTTGGTTAGTTTTGTTCCGGGAAGCTTTTGGGTTGGGTTGGACCCTTGAGTCTTGACTTAGAAGTTTAAACTAGAAAATATTGACTAAACTTTGACTTTTGTGAAAATAACCCCAGAACTGTGTTTTTAGGACTCTGATAGCTTCGTATTATGATTTCGGACTTTGGCGTATGCGCAGAAATGATTTTGGAAGTCCACGTGTTGATTAATGTTGATTTGCCAAAATTTGGCAATGTGAAGTTGACAGGTTTGACCATAGGTGGACGTTTAGTTATCGAGCTCGGAATTGGATTTTGGGACTTGGAATAGGCCTGTTGTGGTGTATAGAACTTGTCTGCAATATTTGGTGACGTTTGGAGGTTATTTGATAGGATTCGGACGCTTAGTTGTAATTTTAGAGATTCTTGAACTTTACTTTGAAATTTATGCGTTTTAGAGTTCAATTCATAGTTTTAGATGTTATTTTTGTGTTTTGATTGTCGAGCGAGTTCGTATAATATTTTTAGACTTGCGTGAAGGTTTGGTTTGGAGCGTCGAGGGCTCGCATGAGTTTCGTACATGTTCCGTAGTGAGTTGGACTGGTATTGCAGAAATATGATGTCCGGTGCTCTGGTGTAGCAAATACGAACACCAGGATCGCATTTGCGAAGGTGACAGAAGAGGGGCAGTTATAGCAAATGCGACCTCCCATTCGCATTTGCGAAGCCAACAGGATTATAGCTTAGTCCGCATTTGCGAACAATTGTTCGCATTTGCGATGACCCTCCAATTCGCAATTGTGAAGACTCTATCGCAATTGCGATGAATGCTGAGTGTGTCAGCGTTCGCAAATGCGATACCTGGTCCGCAATTGTGAGGGTTTGAAAATGTAAACCCTGTATCGCAAATGCGACATCTGCCGCTGGTTAAAGGGCTGGGCGACAGGATTTTTGAACTCATTCTTTCATAATTGAACCCTAGACTTTGTAGGAGGCGACTTAGAGAGGGCATTTTCACCTACAAACTTTGGGTATGTGATTCTAATTCATTTCTAATCATATTCTATCAACATATCTTAGATTTTAACATCAAAATCATGTGAATCAAAGTGAAAATGTTTGAAACTTTGTCAAGTTTTTGAAAAATAAGAAATTGAGTTTTGAGAGTCGATTTTGGACTCGGATTTTGAAACTAATCATATATATGAACTCGTGGGTTTATGGGAAGACGGAATCTACTATTGGACCTGGGTTTTGACCGGGGGACCCCGGGTTGACTTTCGTTAACATTTTGAGAAAAGTGTAAAGATCTTAGCTTTATCTATTGAAATTGAATTCCCTAGAATTGTTTGGTGATATTAAGTCGATTATGGTTAGATTTTGATGATATTAAGTGGATTTTGATGATATTAAGTCGATTCCCTATAGAGGCACAATTGGGTCAAAGAAGACTATGATCCTTTTCAAAACAAAGTGTTACTCATGATTTCGCCACATAAAATATTCGCGCCGGGTTCTAGATCTACAATCCAATATCATTGAATTATTAATCTAAGGCTTATCACATAATGCACATGAAACAATGAAGTTGGCTTTTTTCTTACCCTCACTGCAAGCATGAGATATTTTCAAGTGTCACTAAGGTGTAACCAAGGTACCACAAATCCACTCAAAAACATGTCACACAAGTAAGGACGATAATAACATGTGAGATAACATGTAAGAAGAATACAAATATAGTGATATAACATGCGGATATAATATCATGACTGAGAAGTATGACTACGACTAAGACAAATAGCTCAAAATAGCAATAATAGACCTATCATGCCTCAACAAATAAGCAGGTAGTCTAGACATAATTTCTAACATGAATAGTAGCCTACGTAGTCTTACAAGTGGAGAAACAACACAATATCAAATAAGCATAATGTCAAAATAAGGCATTTAATGGCCTAAGAACGATCCGGATCATGAATAAATATGGTGCATGCATATACGCTCGCCACCCCGCATATACGTCATCCCCAAAACATAACAAATATAATAGTCAACGGGGGAAATTACCTTCAAATCAAGCTTAGGCGAGATACTTACCTCATCTGAGCTAGTCTTCAACCTCGAATCGCGTTAAAATCTCGATCTAGCCCTCCAATCGCACAAATACAAGTCAAACATCATCTAAGGATGTCAACAATTCCATAGGAAGCGATCCCAATACATAAATCTTCGATCTTTGAAGAAATTTTCAAAAGTCAACAAAAGTCAACTCGGGCCCGCGTGCGTGAAATCTGAAACCAATACCAAAATCTAATGATCCATAGCCTGCCGTGTTCAAATACGTAATTAGGTTCCAAAATTGAGTCTTAATCGGTACTGAAATTCCACTCTCTTAAAATGTAGGCAAAACCCCAAATTTCTTCCTTAGATTCACCAATCAAATTCCAAAATCAAAGATAAAATTTTGAATACTAATCAAATCCAATTTAAAAGAACTTACACAATCTAAGTGGGCGAAAATTGCCTAAACATTGCTCAAATCCGAACTCCCAATCTTCAATTATAGTGAAATAAAGAAAAACCTCAAATATAATATACTCCCAGTGATATCGCATCTGCGGCCAACAATGTCGCATCTGCGACCTCATATCTGCAGCAAAGTCCTTACAAATGCGCAATCCACTTAAACAGCTGCCCAGTCGCTTCTGCGAAGTAAACTCCGCTCCTGCAGAGCTGCTGGTGGGCTCCAAATGTGCATCTGCGCATGTGCTTCAATGCTTAA
Source organism: Nicotiana tabacum (assembly GCF_000715075.1). Lineage (NCBI taxonomy): Eukaryota > Viridiplantae > Streptophyta > Magnoliopsida > Solanales > Solanaceae > Nicotiana > Nicotiana tabacum. The sequence continues at coordinate 35,334,162 of NC_134098.1, forward strand.
ATTTTATACCCCAGACTCACCTAAACCTCTATTCTGTACTACCTTCCTCACTTTTGCAGCTTTGTAAAAGCCCAATTTCAGTCACACCTATGTGAAATCCGCAGGTGCGACACGGCAGAACCAGTTTTGCCGACATGCCATTAAACTGTAACAACCTGACCAGTAGTTTTGTTTATTATAGCCTTGTTCCCCTATTTATTGCCTCTTCTATGTTCATTTGTAGTTTTATTACTTGTTGGGGTGGTTAGTGTGGTTTCGGGAATGTTTCGGAGTGAATTGGGACACTTAGTTTCAAGTTTAGAAGCTTAAGTTGGAAAAGTTGACCGGAGTTTGACTTTTTGTAAACGACGTCGGAATAGAATTTTGATTGTTTCGATGCTTCGTATGGTGATTTTGGACTTAGGCGTATGTTTGGATTTGGATTTGGAGATCTGTAGGTTAGTTTGGTGTTTTTTGGCGAAAATTGGAAAGTTGGAGGTTTTGAAGGTTGAGAGGTTTGACCAAGAGTTTACTTTGTCGATATCGAATTCAGATTTTGGTTCCGAAAATTGGAATAGGTCCGTTGTATCATTTTGGAGTTGCATTCAAAATTTGATGTTATTCGGGTTTTATTTGTATGGTTCGACATGAATTTTAGAAGTTGGAAGTTCATTATTTTATTAGGCTAGAATTGATGTATGATTTGTGCTTTTGGCGTTGTTGATGTGATTTGAGGCTTCAAGCAAGTTTGTATTGTGTTTTAGGACTTGTTGGTACGTTTGGGTGGGGCCTCAGGGGTGTTTTGGATGGTTGTCGGATCATGCTTGGACTTAGAAAAATTGCTGAAGAATTGCAGGTTCTGGTGCAATCGCACCTGTGAGAATGAGGCCGCAGGTGAGAGGCCATAGAAGCGGTCTGGTGATCGAAGAAGCGCAAGGGGAAGCTCAAAGGGAAGTCCGCAGATGCGGACCTTGGACCGCAGGTGCGGCCAAGTGTGCACAAGTGCGGAAGATGTCACGACCCAAACTAACCCCTGTCGTGATGGCGCCTATCGTGGTACTAGGCAAGCCGACTCATTCTAAAACAAATCGATATTTTTCATTTCAAGGATAATTCCAAGGCTATTTACCTTAAAAACCTTTGTAAAGGAGTTCAAATCAAACAAAAGTGCGGAAAAGAAAAGCCAGACATCGGGGTGTCACTAGTCATGAGCATCTACTACAATCTGCCTAACAATATCAAGGCTAACTCAGCTTGGAAAATAGCTAAATACAACTAGAGAAAGACAAGAGGGAGAAGAGTAGGGGCTGTGATCGCCAAAGAACTACATTGCTATCTCCGAGAAAATTTGCAACCAGAATAATCAACAACAGCTACCGTGTCCAGCTACACCTGGATCTGCACACAAGGTGCAGGAAGTAATGTGAGTACGCCAACTCAGTAATTTCAAATATATTTGGATGTTATAGAGAAGTGTTGTTATAGAGAATATATATTATAATATAACATGAAAATTGGTTCTGGAAAAAACTTGACTTTGGTAGTGAAGTGTTGCTATATAGGGATGTTGTTATAGATACGTCTGACTGTATTTGCTAAAAACATATTCTTTGGCATATGGTTTCTAATAGAGTTCCAAGCATACTTGTTAGAATAAACTCCATCCTCAGAATCATTCCATATAGGGAAATCAACATTATTCTGATTACCAATGGTAATATTAGAAATATATTGAGTCATTTGATTTGAAACCATAGAGTTAAGCTTATCCCCATCCCAGTTGTTATTGACAATAAACTAATTAACAGTAACAAATCTGCAAGCATTTCAAAAGAATCAGTTGAATGCTCGGGTAGGAAGGAGTACCATATCAGGGGCCCCTTCATGAGGGTTTCACCGAACTTCTTCAACAAAATACTTGATCTCATGTTGAGCCAAATCGTTTCCTTTCTCTGCCGTCATGTAGGTTGTGATACGCTCCTATGGATCCGAAGTCCCATCATATTTTAGCATGTCCAGCATCTTGAATCTCTTCGAAATTAGCTCTGGTGTTGTGATTGGCTTAAATGACAATTGTGTGTACTTTTTTGAATATGGCCTTATAACACTAGAGGCGCGCCCGAAATCTGATCCATCCGAGTGTGAAACTCCTTCGCATTCTAATCCATTCGTAACAACAATAAATAAAGTCTGAGCAATAGTGACGAGCAATAAAGCATATAACGTTCATATCATGAAATCTCAGTAAAATACCTCATGCTTTTAAAATCAGGATTTGAATCAAAATATCTCGTTTACACCCAGTTCCAGAAAAAAAACATTTAAGGATATTTTTCAACAGTTTTCAAACAGAGGAAAAATGCAAAGGTAAGCAAAAATGATGAAATCATAAACAGCTCCTCGGGCAAAGCATCACTCATATATAGACCCTCGGGCAAAGCATCACTCGTATACAGCCCCTCGGACAAACCTCACAATCACTCTTGCCACTCGGGCATACCTCACAATCACTCTTGCCACTCGGGCATACCTCACAATCACTCTTGCCACTCGGTCATACCTCACAATCACTCATGCCTCCCCGTCACTCAGCACTCAGCACTCACACTCAGTAGGTACATGCTCTCACTGAGGGTGTGTACAGACTCCGGAAGGGCTCCTTCAGCCCAAGCGCTATATCAAGCCAAATCATGGCATAAATCACTTAGGCCCTCGTCCTATATCGAATATGTTGTGGCGTGCAGCCCAATCCCATAAATATCCTCACAAATCAGGCACTCGGCCTCACTCAGTCATAAACCTCTCAAGCCACTCGGGCATTTCAGTAACAACAGGGCATTCAGCACAAAACAACATTTATATGCATCAATATAGAGTCATAAAATCGAGTTATGCAGTAAACAAGTATAACCATGACTGAGTATAGAGTTTCATCGAAAACAGTGAGAGGATAGTATGAAAAGGCCCCTAGGGGTCCAAACAGCACTGGCACAAGGCCCAAACATGGCATTCAGCCCAATTTACAGAAACTCTTTCTAAAACATATAACTATCATATAATTTCAACAAAATATGCAACTTTACAGTTGCTACAGGACGGACCAAGTCACAATCCCCAATAGTGCACGCCCACACGCCCGTCACCTAGCATGTATGTCACCTCAAAATAGTAGAGTGATACGAAATCTGGGGTTTCATACCCTGGATTAGATTTACAATCGTTACTTACCTCAACCCGGTCAAATCTCTACCCCGCAATGCTCTTGCCTCGGGACTTGGCCTCCGAATGCTCCAAATCTATTCACAATCAGTACAATACCATCAATATACACTAATGGAATGAATTCCACAATAAAAACTACCAATTTAGACCAAAAACCCAAAACTGGCTCAAACCCGTCCCTCGGGACCACGTCTCGAAATCTGAAAAAATTTACAAAACTAGAAAGCCCATTCACTCACGAGTCTAACCATACCAAATTCATCAAAATCCGACATCGTTTGGTCCTTCCAATCCTTAAATTACTCTCCAAAAATTCCAAGCCCTAACCCCTCATTTTCACTAATTACATGATTAAACAATGGGAAATCACCATATATACGAGTATTAGGGCTCAAGAAACTTACCTCACTGATAGCCCTTGAATCACCTTTCAAAAATCACTCCAAAAGCTCCCAAAACCGACTTGAAAATGGTGGAAATGAACCAAATTCGCAAAGGGTTCTATTTATGGTTTCTGCCCAGGCCTTTTTGCACCTGCGGACCATTTCTCGCTTCTGCGCAACCGCACCTGTGGAAAAATCCATCGCAGGTGTGAACCTCACTTTTCAGCCCAGGTTCCGCATCTGTGGACAACCTGTCACACCTGCGCTTGCGCACCTACGTGTGAGTCGCCGCATCTGCGAAGCCAGCCTTCTTCCCTCCTTCCGCATCTGCGCCCCAGGTCTCGCACCTGCGCATCATGCGTAGCCCAGAACTGCCCGCACCTACGAACCCCCATACGCACCAGCGGCCCCGCACCTGCGACTCCCTTTCCGCAGGTGCGGAAATATTAGTAGAAGTAGCTTCAGCTGCATTTTCCAACTTCGACAAATCTGTTAACCACCCGGAATCACCCCGATGCCCTCGAGACCTCAACCAAAAATACCAACAAGTCATATATCAACATAAAAACTTAGCCGAACCTTCGAATCACTCAAAACAACATTAAAACACCAAATTACCCTCGGATTCAAGCCTATGAACTTCTAAATTTCCAAATTCGGCAACTGATGCCGAAACTAACCAAACCACATCCGAATGACCTCAAATTTTACACACACGTCACAAATGACACTATGAACCAACTCCACCTTCTAAAATTCCATTCCGACCCCGATATCAAATTTTTCACTGCCGACCAAAATCGCCAAATTTCCAATTTTCGCCAATTCAAGCCTAATTCCACTTCGGACCTCCAAATCACATTCCGGACGCGCTCCTAAGTCCAAAATCACCTAACGAAGCTAATGGAGCCATCAGAATTAAATTCCGAGATCGTTTACACATAGGTCAACATCTGATTGACTTTTCCAACCTAAGGTTTTAAATAAGAGACTAAGTGTCTCATTCCACTCCGAAAACACTCCGGACCCGAACCAACCAACCCGATACATCACAATGCAGCTAAATAACACATAAAGAAGTAGAAATAGGTGAAACGGGGCTATAACTCCCAAAATGACCAGCCGGGTCGTTACATCCTCCCCCTCTTAAACATTCGTTCGTCCTCGAACGGGTCTAGAAACATACCTGGAGTCTCGAATAGGCTTGGATATCTGCTCTGCATCTCCTACTCGGCCAGGTGGCCTCCTCCATAGGCTGACCTCTCCACTGCACCTTCACTGAAGCTATATCCTTTGACCTCAACTTCCGAATTTGCCGATCCCAAATGGCCACCATATCCACATCATAAGTTATATCACTCTCCAACTGAACCGTGCTGAAGTCCAAAACATGGGACGGATCTCCAACATACTTCCGGAGCATGGAAACATGAAACACTAGATGCACACTAGACAAGTTGGGTGGCAAGGCAAGCTTATAAGCCACCTCCCCTATCCTCTGAAGCACCGCAAAGGACCCAATGAACCGGGGGCTCAACTTGCCCCTCTTACCAAACCTGATAACACCCTTCATGGGTGATACCTTCAGCAAAACCATCTCCCAACCATAAAAGACACATCACGAACCTTCTTATCCACGTAGCTCTTTTGCCTAAACTACGCCGTGCGAAGCCGCTCCTGAATCAATTTCACCTTATCTAATGCATCCTGGACCAAGTCTGTACCTAAGAGCCTAGCCTCACCTGGCTCAAACCATCCTACCGGAGATCTACACCTCCTCCCATATAAAGCCTCGTACAGAGCCATCTAAATACTTGACTGATAACTGTTGTTATATGCAAACTATGCGAGTGGCAGAAACTGGTCCCATGAACCCCCAAAGTCAATGACACAAGCACGCAACATGTCCTCCAATATCTGAATAGTGCGCTCGGACTGCCCGTCCATCTGAGGGTGAAAAGTTGTGCTCAACTCAACCTGAGTACCCAACTCTCGCTGCACTGCCCTCCAAAACTATGAGGTAAAGTGAGTGCCCCTATCTGAAATGATGGAAACTGGGACACCATGCAGGCGAACAATCTCTCGGATGTAAATCTCAGCCAACCGCTCTGAAGTATAATTAGTACCAATAGGAACGAGGTGCGCAAACTTGGTCAGCCGATCCACAATAACCCAAATAGCATCGAACTTCCTTGAAGTCCGTGGGAGCCTAACTATAAAGTCCTTGGTGATCCGCTCCCACTTCCACTCTGGGATCTCTAATCTCTGAAGCAAGCCACCCGGTCTCTGATGGTCATACTTAACCTGCTGACAGTTGAGACACCGAGCCACAAACCTAACTATATCCTTCTTTATCCACCTCCACCAATAGTGATGCCTCAAATCCTGGTACATATTCGCGGCACCCTGATGGATGGAGTACCGCGAGCTGTGGGCTTCCTCAAGATTCATCTCCCGAAGCCCATCTACATTAGGCACACATATCCGACCCTATATCCTCAACACGTCGTTATCGCCAATGGTCACATCCTTAGCATCACCTCTCTGAACCCTGTCCTGAAGAATGAGTAAGTGGGGGTCATCATACTGACGCTCCCTGATACGGTCATAAAGAGAAGACCTGGAGACCACGCAAGCCAATACCCGACTAGGCTCCGAGATATCCAATTTGACAAGCTGGCCCGCTAAGGCCTGAACATCCAATGCTAGAGGTATTTCTATTGCTAGAAGATATGCTAAACTCCCCAAACTCTCTGCCAGGCGACTCAAAGCATCGGCCACCACATTGGCCTTCCCCGGATGGTACAAAATAGTGATATCATAGTCCTTAAGAAGCTCAAACCATCTCCGTTGATGCAAATTAAGATCCTTCTATTTCAATAGATAGTGAAAACTCCGATGATCAGTATAGATCTCACAATGGACCCTCTGGCTACGAGAGTACACCAGAATGTCATCAATGAATACAACAACGAATGAGTCTAAATAGGGCTGGAATACACTATTCATCAAATGCATGAATGCTTCTGGGGCATTGGTCAACCCAAAAGACATCACTAAGAACTCATAATGGCCATATCGGGTCCTGAAAGCTGTCTTAAGAATATCTGAATCCCGAATCTTCAACTGGTGATAATCGGACCTCAAATCAATCTTGGAGAACACCCTCACTCCCTGAAGCTGGTCGAATAAATCATCAATACGAGGCAAAGGATACTTGTTCTTGATTGTGACCTTGTTCAACTGCCTGTAATCAGTACACATTCTCTTGGAACCATCCTTCTTCTTCAAAAATAGAACCGGTGCACCCCAAGGTGACACACTAGGCTGAATAAACCCCTTATCAAGGAGTTCTTGAAGTTGTTCTTTCAATTCCTTCAACTCTGTCAGTGCCATACGATACGGTGGAATAGAAATGGGTTGAGTTCCTGATACCAAATCAATACCGAAGTCAATATCCCTATCAGGCGGCATGCCAGGGTGTTTTCCAAGATTGACTTGCATTCTGGCTATCATCAGTTGAATATTCGGGAGCTGGATATCACGAAGACTTCTTTCAGGACTAGATATGGTCACTATGAGTTTCTTGTCATGTCATTGGGCTGACCAATGCCCCAGCAGCCTTTATGCATTTGATGCACAGTGTATTCCGGCCTTATCTTGATTCCTTCGTCATTGTGTTTATTGACGACATCCTGGTATATTCCCGGTCTCGGGAAGATCATGAGCAGCACCTGAGGACCGTGCTTCAGACTTTGAGGGAGAAGAGGTTGTATGAAAAATTCCCTAAGTGTGAATTCTGGCTTGATTCACTGGCATTCTTGGGCCACATAGTGTCTTGTGATGCGATCAAGGTAGATCCGAAGAAGGTGGAGGCAGTGCAGAGTTGGCCTTGATCGTCATCAGCTACGGAGATCCATAGTTTCCTTGGTTTGGCGGGGTATTACCGCCGCTTTGTGGAGGGATTTTCATCCATTGCAGCACCTATGACCAGGCTGACCCATAAGGGTGCTCCGTTCAGGTGGACCGAGGAGTGTGAGAAGAGCTTTCAGAAGCATAAGACAGCTTTGACTCCAACCCCAGTATTAGTATTGCCTACAGGTTCAGGGTCATACACTGTCTATTGTGATGCCTCGAGGATTGGCCTTGGAGTGGTATTGATGCAGGATGGAAGGGTTATTGCCTACGCGTCTAGACAGTTGAAGGTGCATGAGAAGAATTATCCAGTTCACGATCTCGAATTAGTAGCTATTGTTCACGCCCTAAAGATCTGGCGTCATTATTTTTGCGGTGTTCCCTGTGAGATTTACACTGATCACCGGAGTTTGCAGTACTTGTCCAGGCAGAAAGACCTTAATTTGCATCAGCGGAGGTGGTTGGAGCTACTTAAAGACTATGATATCACTATATTATACTACCCGGGGAAGGCCAATGTAGTGGCCGACGCTTGGAGTCGCCGGGCAGAGAGTTTGGGGAGTTTGGCATATCTTCTGGCAGCTGAGAGGCCCTTAGCCTTGGATGTTCAGGCCTTAGCCAACCAGTTCATGAGATTGGATATTTTAGAGCCTAGACGGGTATTAGCTTGTGTGGTTGCTCGGTCTTTTCTTTATGACTGTATCAGGGAGTGCCAGTATAATGATCCTCATCTTCTAGTTCTTCAGGATAGGGTTCAGCGAGGTGATGCCAGAGATGTGACTATTGGTGATGATGGTGTGATGAGGATGCAGGGCCGAATCTATATGCCCAATGTATATGGACTTCGGGAGTTGATTCTCGAGGAGGCTCATAGCTCGCGGTACTCCATTCATCCGGGTGCCGCGAAGATGTACTAGGACTTGAGGCAGCACTATAGGTGGAGAAGAATGAAAAAGCACATAGTTGGGGTTGTGGCCAAGTGTCTCAACTGTCAGCAGGTTAAATATGAGCATCAGAGACCGAGTAGATTACTTCAGAGGTTGGAGATCCCACAGTGGAAGTGGGAGCGGATCACCATGGACTTTGTGGTTGGACTTCCTCTGACTTTGAGAAAGTTCGATGCAATTTGGGTAATCGTGGATCGGCTCACCAAGTCAGCCCATTTCATTCCGGTGCTGACTACATACTCTTCGGAGAGGTTGGCTAAGATTTATTTCAGAGAGATTGTCCGCCTTCATGGTATTCCAATATCCATCATTTCAGACAGAGGTACATAGTTCACATCACGGTTTTGGAGAGCCGTACAACAGGAGTTGGGTACTAGGGTGGAGTTGAGCACAACCTTTCACCCTCAGACGGACGGGCAGTCCGAGTGCACAATTCAGATTCTTGAGGATATGCTTCGTGCCTGTGTGATGGAGTTTGGAGGGTCATGGGAACGATACTTGCCACTTGCAGAGTACGCTAACAACAACAGTTATCAGTCAAGCATTCAGATGGCACCGTATGATGCTTTGTATGGTAGGCAGTGCCTGTCCCCAGTGGGATGGTTTGAGCCAGGCGAGGCCCAATTATTGGGTACAGATTTGGTCCAGGATGCCCTGGATAAGGTAAAGGTGATTCAAGAGAGACTTCGCACAGCCCAGTCCAGGCAGAAGAGTTATGCACACCGTAAGGTTCGTGAATTTGCATTTATGGTTGGTGAGCGGGTCTTGCTTCGGGTATCGCCTATGAAGGGTGTCATGAGGTTTGGGAAGAAGGGAAAGCTGAGCCCGAGGTTCATTGGTTCTTATGAGCTTGCCTTGCCTCCCAGCCTAGCAGGAGTTCACCCGGTATTCCACATGTCCATGCTCCGGAAGTATCACGGTGATCCGACTCATGTATTGGATTTCAGCTCTGTCCAGTTGGACAAAGATCTATCTTATGTTGAGGAGCCAATAGCCATTTTGGACAGGCAAGTCAGAAAGCTCGGGTTAAAGAATATTGCTTCAGTAAAGGTCCAGTGAAGGGGGCAGCCGGTCGAGGAGGAGACTTGGGAGACCGAGCAGGATATGCGCAGCCAGTACACTCATCTTTTCACAGTTTCAGGTATGTCTTTATACTCGTTCGAGGATGAACAATTGTTTTAAGAGAGGAAGGATATAATGACCCAACCGGTCATTTTGAGAGTAATAGTCCTGATCCCTTATTAACTGCTTTCCCCAAATCTTTTTTTGCTATTGTGACTTGCCGGGAAGATTGGTTTTGAGTTTCGGAGTATTTTGGGATACTTAGTCCCTAAATGAGAGCTTAAGCCCTGGGTTTTGGACCGTAGTCAGAACTATGTGAAGACAACTCCAGAATGGAATTCCATCGGTTTTCTTAGCTCCGTTAGGTGATTTTGGGTTTAGGAGCGTGTCCGGATTGTGTTTTGGAGGTTCGTAGCTCATTTAGGCTTGCAATGGCAAAAGTCGATTTTTTAGAGTTTTGGGCCGGTAGTGGAATTTTTGATATCTGGGTCGTTTTCCAATTCCGGAAGTTGTAGTAGGTCCGTAATGTTGATTATAACGTGTGCACAAAATTCGAGGTCAATCAGACGTGATTTGATAGGTTTCAACATCAGTTGTAGAATTTTGAAGTTTCAAGTTCTTTAAGTTTGAATTGGAGGGTGATTCGTGATTTTTGCGTTGTTTGAAGGGATTAGAGAGCTCGACTAATTTCGTATGGTGTTTTAGGATTGGTTGGTATGCTTGGTCGAGGTCCCGGGGACCTCGGGTGTGTTTCAGATGCTTAACGGGAGAAAACTTGGACTTAGAGAAATTTCTGAACATTGTTGGTTCTGGTGTTTTCGCACCTGCGGAAAAGATACTGCAGGTGCGCGAGCCGCACATGCGGAGATGGAAGTGTAGATGCGATAAATCGAGAGTTGGCCTGGGGTCGCAGGTGCGAGGAAGTTTCCCCATCTGCGATGCCCACAAATGCGCAAGGATGTTCGCACATGCGCAAGATGCGCAGAAGAGGAATGGACTCCGCAGGCGTGAGGGCGCAGATGCGGCCCTTTCGTTGCAGGTGCGAAGGTAGAGGGGGTAAGTGAGTTGCGCAGATATGCACGTTTTCCGCACAAGCGCACCCGCAGGTGCGAACCCAGGTTCCGCAGTTGCGGAAATACATGGGCAGTGATTAAAACCGAAGGGCTTCGTGATTTTTATCATTTTTGGCTTTGCAAACTCGGGTTAGGGCGATTTTTGAGAGCATTTTCGAGGAATTTATTAAGGTAAGTTCCTTGTGCTTATTTTTTGTCAATAATCTTGCCTTGCCATGTATTTTCCCACCTAGTTAATGTGTATTTAAGGTGGAAATTGGAAGTTGGAGACAAGAGATTTGGGAGTTTGAATTGTGGATTGGAGGACCATTTGGTGTGAGATTTTAGTAAATTTGATATGGTTAGACTCGTGAGTGAATGAGCTTTCGAGTTTCGTGAATTTTGTCGGGTTTCAAGACGTGGGCCCCGGGGGCCGGGTTTGAGCCAATTTCGGATTTTGGCCTAATTTTGTAGTTTTTCTTGTGGGATTCATTCCATTAGCACGTATTGATGGTATTGTACTATTTTGAATAGATTCGGGCCATTTGGAGTCGGATACTCGTGGCAAGAACGTGATATCGGGTTGATTTAAGCGGTTCGAGGTAAGTGGCTTGCCTAACCTTGTGTTGGGGACTTTCCCCTTAGGATATCTTGATATTATTTGGTGTGTGGGCTCCCTGTATATGAGGTGACGAGTACGTACACTGGCTATTATTGCAAAAATCATGTTTAACCTTTTTACATCATAAATTGCTTCTCTTATTAATTGTACTAATATGTTTAATTGTGTAGTTTAGACTAGAAAAGCATGCTTACGTGTTTTAACTAGCTAATTGACATTCTGTGCATCATGTTCCGTTAAGTCCTTATTTGCCTTATCTGTGTCCAGTATAAACTGTATAACTCGATGTCATACCTGTCATTTCATCTTGCGTTGCATATTTAAATTCGGACTACGGACGTATTCAGGGAGATCCCCCTATACTGCATATTTACTTTGGGACTACGAACGTATTCCGGGAGATCCCCCTGTACTGCATATTTACTTTGGGACTACAGACGTATTCCGAGAGATCCCCCAGCACTGCATATTTACTTTGGGACTACGGACGTATTCCGGGAGATCCCCTTGTACTGCATATTCATTTGAAACTACGGGACGGTATCCCGAGAGATTTTCCACTGTGTTTACTTTGTTTTGAGCTGAGGGCTCCCTTAACTGTTAAATTTTCAAAAAATTCTTTAACCGTGTTACCGTAAATTCTACTTATATCTTTTACTGTTTAATTTATTATATTTACTCCGGTAGGGCCTTGACCTGACCTCGTCACTACTCGACCAAGGTTAGGCTTGGTTCTTACTGGGTACCATTGTGGTGTACTCATGCCCTTCCCTCCACATGTTTTCGTGTGCAGATCCAGGTGCGAGCTACCAGCCTCGGGGTTAGTACGTGCTGCTGATTCTAGGAGACTTCAAGGTACTTCTGCTTGCGTCCGCAGATCTTCGGAGTCCCCTTCTACTCCCTCGCATAGATACTTTCTTTATTATCCTCAGACTTTTGTATAGAGCTACATAGATTATAGCAGCTTGTGACTTAGTGATATTCCGGGTCTTGGGAAATTATTTTGTATATGCCGAGTGGTACTACTCTTGGCTATTTATAATATGCTGTTTATCCTTAAAATGTTGTGTTTCCTTTATATTTTTCGCAATAGTAGGCTTACCTAGTCGTAAAGACTATGTGCCATCACGACACCTTACGGAGGGTTAATTTGGGGTCGTGACAATGCACCTCATAACATATATAAGTCTGGTTCCAACTCTTGCAATACCGCCACAACGGAAGAGACGTGTAGAAATTCATAACCGACTGCCGAGTCAACAAATCATTAAGTCTCCCCTCCTGACTAGAATCATCACCCCATTATAACCAAATAATGGTATTTGTTCTTTACTATACCTTACATAATCCGATCGCACTGATCCAGGATCCAATAATCTCGTCTCCCCCTGTATAAGCTGCTCAGGCAATAAGCCACCTCCGACACGATCAAAAGTCTCATGTGATGCCACAATGTGCCAACAAGCTACCCACTCGAACGCGATACATAAGGAAAATGAACTCTAGAAAGGATTACTCAACCCACGTAACTAATTAGACAACCGAAAAGGTGTCATGAACCTTCCTCATAAAATGGAAAACAAAACACACAAACATAGCTATAGGGGACTGTACTCAACATCACATAGTTGCAGCGTGCAACTCGATCGAAACAACATACTGGTGGCGGCGTGCCACCCGATCCGCACAAAAGAATCTATAAGGAAATACTTACCGAGCTAGAATTCTCATTACTAAAAATTATCCGAATATCGGACACAAGGACGCTAAGTGCACAATACCATCCCTGGGAGGACCAACAATGCCATACGCTACAAAACTCAAGCACAACTAAGGTGCGATATATGATCTGAATCTCGAGAGCCATCCTGCTCACATAACCCCATCGCTACGCGGAACCTCAGCACATAAGAAATTTATCAAGCCGTTTCACAACTCACACGGCACAATATAGTATTACATGAAATAGCCAACGACAAAACGACATCCAACATCCGAATACTCCTCCATAAGGAGCGCTATGCTGAAATGAACACATCCGGCGTTATATAGAGCCCATATTCATATTTAAATCCATCCACAGACCTCAAGCCGATTCTGATCGCACCGTACTAGGCTAATAACCCTTTTTTCCATAACACGCAAGAACAACCATCATAACCGGAACAAACTTCCACAATCCACAACCAAATGAACCGGGCGCCCTCCAGGCATAAATTCCCAATTAGCGATATTACCATAATCTTCATGCTTGGTTTCCATTCTTCAATCAATCAAGTGACTACATGTCACACTTATACGGCCTTCTCGTGGGATGTGCTCCAATAACCTCCCGCAATAGGTAACAAGTATGTACATTTATACTACCGGTCATACCAACCTTGTAAAGCAATTCAAGAATCCACATTCAGTATGCAAAGCCTCTTCACACTAGGCACCGATCTCAGGTGATGTCAAAGACAATACCAGCTTACTCTAACCATCTGAATCCTTTCCCGCTCACCCGAGCTCTTGACTTTCTTGTCGATACCAAATCGTAAACTTGATCCTCGACTTCTAAATCCCATGCCGATCACTACAGTTAGTCATGCCAATGCACAAGAGCACCAAAAATTTCATCATAACTCCGGAACCACTAATAGGGCAAACACTTCACCATATAGAAACATTTTACTTAGCCCGTTTCAAGAGAACCATTGCAACACATAGCCAAATTCCCATGACGACATAAAATACAAACCTCGAGTAGTGGTTTAAACCACCATAATCCTTCTAGGATCTGTCTACACATAACATGCTATAATGCTCGAATGCCCCCAAATAAATTCAATTACGGCGGCCGTCAAACCTGGCACGTACCGCCACAAACACATGCACAATTCAACACGCTGAAGGAGCTGATCATTGCCATCATCATGCCAATTCAACCATTGATAACCAAACCCGACTTCTCCTAATATACTCTGGATCTTCCTTTGAAATAACAACAGTTCCTTTATCAATATAATGAACTCAATCCGCACTCATCCTGAGTGACCCCATTTCACGGGACCACATTGTCTCAAAACCCACGAACCACTTCATGCGCTCCTTGTGCGCATAGTCGCGTCTTCAACTGATATACGCATTCTGATGATTTTTCTATAAATCCAAAGTTACATGCTCCCATTCCTCTCATGATACCCCGTAGACCAAAGATAACACGGGACACTCCAAGCTCTTTTTTCATAATCCGTTGCAAAAGCTCGATAGTCAACCATACTATGGACTCGAAATCCTTAGGCACCACACCTTAACTTTTGAATCTACTAGGACCGTCATTGAGAGATACCCACTCTGACTTGGTCCCGAATATAATCAACTCTAAGGCTCTTCTAGCACATGAGCACCCTCTCAAAGAAGCACCCGGCCGAATCATCTTCCTTGTAACTCGCCTCTACACGAAGCATAAATCCTGAGTCTTCCGAAATCTTGAGCATGAATCGATAAGGCCAACTATAGCACACATTCCTCAAATCGCTTGCTCACATTACCACTGATCTTCTATTTCCTTAGTCGTAATAACCCATCAATATGCCGATAATCAGAATCCTCACAATTAGCCGACCATGCAATCCTACCGTAGGTGGTGGAACTCTCCCACATATCTTGATGCTACCATTGCATAACTCTAGAACCCGCCAAGATGCTTTATTCATCGACATGATCTAGCATAATCAACACGCCAAGTCCCTCGAAATCCTTCTATTAACCTTTAATAAACACTCCGAACCACTAGCCACATTTACATATTCAATATCTTACTGGGTAGCAAGTAGAATTCTTCGCAGAAGCTTCATCAACACCACGCGACCGCTAATCCTGCTCACAGGAGATAACCCATATTTGGAAATTCGATGCCGACATCCTCCAAAAATGCTGCACCGAGTACAATAACCACAAAGCCAATAAACCATCCTTAGCCCGTGCTCGTTCACAAGCTGTACAAGTAAGTTCACTCCTCATGGACATCAACTAAAGGTGCGACAATATATTCCAATCCAAAGTCATGCTGTATCCCTCTTCATATCGGCAAACTCCTTTCTATCGCATCCAATCTTCCCCCAGTATAAGAGCCAACATTCCATATTAAGTCTGTAGACCTAGTCACTGTCCACCCTAAATCCCAAATCACTCTATCTTCCCCCAAGGCATGTGGCTCTCCTACCACATAACCCGTATGATACTCTGCCACTCTCCCACTTTGGTCAAAACCTCTCATTTAAGCAGCTCTTCGACTTCTACTTTTCACACTTGACCTCCTAACAATTCAACCACTGCAAGACACCTCTCACATGTCCTTCCTCATCCTTCGCTGCCCAGTTGTTTCCTTAACTCAAAATTCATCATTGTAGCACCCGGACCAATATATTGCCGCCAACTCTAAACCTCCCCAAAGATCATCTTCCTTGAGCCATCAACATCAGAATTACCGATTCGATTTTGAACCACAGTACACTGCGACATCTGGCAGCTGCTTCCCCGGCCCTATTCGCAATACTCTGCCCCAAAGGCAAATTGAAAAAGGCCATAACATCGGCAAACCTTAACGCGTTCAACAGGGACAACGACACCACTTCACAGTTTGAGAACTCTACTACGCTCGAGAATACCAAGCCTCATTACTCCACCAACCTAAATATGGATATTCATAGGCCAATTGCTTTTTCTCTACCGAAAATAAGATACTGATTCTCAGAACCATGCACTGAGTAAACCTCCTTCCAAGACATTCACTGCCCCGACACGTAGGAAAGCATCTGTAACGACCCGGCCGGTCGTTTCGAGATTATAACCCCGTTTTCCCCATTCCTACTTCTTTTTGTGTTATTTAGCTATATTATGTTATATAGGGTTAGTTGGTTCGGGTCTGGAAGGAACTCGAAGTGAAATGAGACACTTAGTCTCATAATTGAAAAATTATGGACCTATGTGTAAATGACCTCGGATTTGAATTTTGATGATTCCAATAGCTCTGTATGGTGATTTAGGGTTTAGGAGCGTGTCCGAAATATTATTTGAAAGTCCATAGAGGAATTAGGCTTGAAATGACGAAAGTTTAATTTTTGAGAAGTTTGACCGGGGGTTGACTTTTTGATATTGGGGTCGGAATCCGATTCTGAAAATTGAAATACCTCTGTTATGTCATTTATGACTTGTGTGCAAAATTTGAGGTCAATCGGACGCGATTTGATAGGTTCCGGAGTCGTTTTGATGCTACCATTGCATAACTCTAGAACCCGCCAAGATGCTTTATTCATCGACATGATCTAGCATAATCAACACGCCAAGTCCCTCGAAATCCTTCTATTAACCTTTAATAAACACTCCGAACCACTAGCCACATTTACATATTCAATATCTTACTGGATAGCAAGTAGAATTCTTCGCATAAGCTTCATCAACACCACGCGACCGCTAATCCTGCTCACAGGAGATAACCCATATTTGGAAATTCGATGCCGACATCCTCCAAAAATGCTGCACCGAGTACAATAACCACGAAGCCAATAAACCATCCTTAGCCCGTGCTCGTTCACAAGCTGTACAAGTAAGTTCACTCCTCATGGACATCAACTAAAGGTGCGACAATATATTCCAATCCAAAGTCATGCTGTATCCCTCTTCATATCGGCAAACTCATTTCTATCGCATCCAATCTTCCCCTAGTATAACAGCCAACATTCCATATTAAGTCTGTAGACCTAGTCATTGTCCACCCTAAATCCCAAATCACTCTATCTTCCCCCAAGGCGTGTGGCTCTCCTACCACATAACCCGTATGATACTCTGCCACTCTCCCACTTTGGTCAAAACCTCTCCTTTAAGCAGCTCTTCGACTTCTACTTTTCACACTTGACCTCCTAACAATTCAACCACTGCAAGACACCTCTCACATGTCCTTCCTCATCCTTCGCTGCCCAGTTGTTTCCTTAACTCAAAATTCATCATTGTAGCACCCGGACCAATATATTGCCGCCAATTCCAAAACCTCCCCGAAGATCATCTTCCTTGAGCCATCAACATCAGAATTACCAATTCGATTTTGAACCACAGTACACTGCGACATCTGGCAGCTGCTTCCCCGGCACCATTCGCAATACTCTGCCCCAAAGGCAAATTGAAAAAGGCCATAACATCGGCAAACCTTAACGCGTTCAACAGGGACAACGACACCACTTCACAATTTGAGAACTCTACTACGCTCGAGAATACCAAGCCTCATTACTCCACCAACCTAAATATGGAAATTCATAGGCCAATTGCTTTTTCTCTACCGAAAATAAGATACTGATTCTCAGAACCATGCACTGAGTAAACCTCCTTCCAAGACATTCACTGCCCCGACACGTAGGAAAGCATCTGTAACGACCCGGCCGGTCGTTTCGAGATTATAACCCCGTTTTCCCCATTCCTACTTCTTTTTGTGTTATTTAGCTATATTATGTTATATAGGGTTAGTTGGTTCGGGTCTGGAAGGAACTCGAAGTGAAATGAGACACTTAGTCTCATAATTGAAAAATTATGGACCTATGTGTAAATGACCTCGGATTTGAATTTTGATGATTGCAATAGCTCTGTATGGTGATTTTGGGTTTAGGAGCGTGTCCGAAATATTATTTGAAAGTCCATAGAGGAATTAGGCTTGAAATGACGAAAGTTTAATTTTTGAGAAGTTTGACCGGGGGTTGACTTTTTGATATTGGGGTCGGAATCCGATTCTGAAAATTGAAATACCTCTGTTATGTCATTTATGACTTGTGTGCAAAATTTGAGGTCAATCGGACGCGATTTGATAGGTTCCGGAGTTGTTTTGATGCTACCATTGCATAACTCTAGAACCCGCCAAGATGCTTTATTCATCGACATGATCTAGCATAATCAACACGCCAAGTCCCTCGAAATCCTTCTATTAACCTTTAATAAACACTCCGAACCACTAGCCACATTTACATATTCAATATCTTACTGGGTAGCCAGTAGAATTCTTTGCAGAAGCTTCATCAACACCACGCGACCGCTAATCCTGCTCACAGGAGATAACCCATATTTGGAAATTCGATGCCGACATCCTCCAAAAATGTTGCACCGAGTACAATAACCACGAAGCCAATAAACCATCCTTAGCCCGTGCTCGTTCACAAGCTGTACAAGTAAGTTCACTCCTCATGGACATCAACTAAAGGTGCGACAATATATTCCAATCCAAAGTCATGCTGTATCCCTCTTCATATCGGCAAACTCATTTCTATCGCATCCAATCTTCCCCTAGTATAACAGCCAACATTCCATATTAAGTCTGTAGACCTAGTCATTGTCCACCCTAAATCCCAAATCACTCTATCTTCCCCCAAGGCGTGTGGCTCTCCTACCACATAACCCGTATGATACTCTGCCACTCTCCCACTTTGGTCAAAACCTCTCATTTAAGCAGCTCTTCGACTTCTACTTTTCACACTTGACCTCCTAACAATTCAACCACTGCAAGACACCTCTCACATGTCCTTCCTCATCCTTCGCTGCCCAGTTGTTTCCTTAACTCAAAATTCATCATTGTAGCACCCGGACCAATATATTGCCGCCAACTCTAAACCTCCCCGAAGATCATCTTCCTTGAGCCATCAACATCAGAATTACCGATTCGATTTTGAACCACAGTACACTGCGACATCTGGCAGCTGCTTCCCCGGCCCCATTCGCAATACTCTGCCCCAAAGGCAAATTGAAAAAGGCCATAACATCGGCAAACCTTAACGCGTTCAACAGGGACAACGACACCACTTCACAGTTTGAGAACTCTACTACGCTCGAGAATACCAAGCCTCGTTACTCCACCAACCTAAATATGGATATTCATAGGCCAATTGCTTTTTCTCTACCGAAAATAAGATACTGATTCTCAGAACCATGCACTGAGTAAACCTCCTTCCAAGACATTCACTGCCCCGACACGTAGGAAAGCATCTGTAACGACCCGGCCGGTCGTTTCGAGATTATAACCCCGTTTTCCCCATTCCTACTTCTTTTTGTGTTATTTAGCTATATTATGTTATATAGGGTTAGTTGGTTCGGGTCTGGAAGGAACTCGAAGTGAAATGAGACACTTAGTCTCATAATTTAAAAATTATGGACCTATGTGTAAATGACCTCGGATTTGAATTTTGATGATTCCAATAGCTCTGTATGGTGATTTTGGGTTTAGGAGCGTGTCCGAAATATTATTTGAAAGTCCATAGAGGAATTAGGCTTGAAATGACGAAAGTTTAATTTTTGAGAAGTTTGACCGGGGGTTGACTTTTTGATATTGGGGTCGGAATCCGATTCTGAAAATTGAAATACCTCTGTTATGTCATTTATGACTTGTGTGCAAAATTTGAGGTCAATCGGACGCGATTTGATAGGTTCCGGAGTCGTTTGTAGAAATTAGAAATTTCAAAGTTCATTAGGCTTGAATTGGGGTGTAATTCATGGTTTTAGCATTGTTTGAGGTGATTTAAGGGCTCGACTAAGTCCGTATGATGTTTTAGAACTTGTTGGTATATTTGGTTGAGGTCCCGAGGGGCTCGGGTGAGTTTCGGATGGTTAACGGGTTGGATTTTGGACTTGGAACTCTGCTGGAATTTTTCTGATGCACCATCTGGTTTCCTTCATCGCGTTCGCGAGTGGAGCCTCGCGTTCACGAGGAGGAACTGGGAGACTGACAACATTTGCTCGTCGCGTTCGCGAAGAGAAGCACGCATTCACGAAGGGTGGACTGGGTGTGCATCGCGGACGCGGGAAGTGTTACGTATTCGTGAAGAAGAGAGGAAGCAGCCAAAGACCCCAGGCAATTGGTCTACGCGTTCGCGTAGTGAGAGGGAACGAAGCATCGCATTCGCGATGGGTTGAACGCGTTCGCGTAGAAGGCATTGAGGCAGGGGCATTTTGTGCTTCGCGAACGCGAGGGTGATATCGCGTTCGTGAAGGCGGAATTTGAAAGGGACATCCTATTTTCAGTTTTTGGCGATTTGGAGCTCGGAAGTGAGGCAATTTTGGGTGATTTTTAGAGGAAATAATGGGGTAAGTGTTCTTAACTCAATATTGGTTAAATTACCCGAATCCATGGTTGTTTTTATCATTTAATTGGTTAATTGAGTTGGGAAAATTTGAAAACCCTCTTGGTTTAAATCGAATATTTGAGGGTCGAGTTGGGGTCAGATTCTTGTAAAATTGGTATGGTTAGACTCGTGGTTGAATGGGTTTCCGGATTTTGTAACTTTTTTCGAGTTCCGAGACGAATTTTTGAGCTAATTTTTGGAGTTTTATGGAAAATCATTATTATCTTATGGAATTAATTCCAATGAATTTTATTGACTGAAACGAATTATTTATGACCAGATTCGAGGAGTTTGGAGACCAATTCACGAGGAAAGAACATTGCAGAATAAGAATTTCGCGGTTTGAGGTAAGTAACGATTGTAAATCTAGTCCTGAGGGTATGAAACCCCGGATTTCGTATCATTCTACTATTTTGAAGTGACGCACATGCTAGGTGACGGGCGTGTGGGCGTGCATTGTTGGGGATTTGTGACTTGGTCCGTCTCGTAGCAACTGTAAAGTTGCATACTTTGTTGAAACCATTTGATATTTATATGTTTTAGAAAGAATTTCTATAAATTGGGCTGAATGCCATGTTTGGGCCTTGCGCCAATGCTGTTTGGACCCTTAGGGGTTGTTTCTTACCATCCTCTAATTGTTTTCGATTGAAAATATATATTTAGTCATGTTTATACTTGTTTACCGCATAACTCAGTTTTATGACTCTTTTTTTATGCATATAAATGTTTTGGGCTGAATTGCCTATTTTACTGAAATGCCCCAGTGGCTTGAGAGATTTAGGACTGAGTGAGGCCAAGGTCCTGATTTGTGAGGATAAGTGTGGATCGGGGCTTCCCGCCTGTAGCATATTTATGACTGAGTGAGGCTGAGTGCCTGATTTGTGAGGATGAGTGTGGATCGGGGCTGCCCGCCTGCAGCATACTTCATTATTATAGCACGTGAGTTGTCTGTGCAGATTATAGCACTTGGGCTCAAGGAGCCCCTCCGGAGTCTGTACACACCCCGAGTGAGCACAGGTACCTATTGAGTGCTAGTGCCGAGTGCCGAGTTCTGAGTGACTAGGAGGCATGAGCTATTGTGAGGTATGCCCGAGTGGCAAGAGTGATTGTGAGATATGCCTGAGTGGCAAGAGTGATTGTAAGGTATGCCCGAGTGGCAAGAGTGACTGTGAGGTTTGCCCGATTGGCTGTATATGAGTGATGTTATGCCCGAGAGGCTGTTTATGATTTCATCATTTTTTCTCACCTTTGCATTGAGCCTTTGTTTGAAAAACTGTTGGAAAAATATCTTAAAATGATTTTTACTGGAACCGGGTTTAAACGAGATGATTTGATTCAAACACTGATTTTTAAAGCATGTTGTACTTTACTGAGATTTCATGATGTGAATGTTATATGCTTTATTGCTCGTCACTACTGCTCCATCTTTATTTATTGTTGTTACTTACTGAGTTGGTGTACTCACGTTACTCCCTGCACCTTGCGTGCAGATTCAGGTGTAGCTGGACACGGTAGCAGTTATTGAGTGTTCTGGTTGCAGATATTTCTTTGAGATAGCAAGGTAGTTGTTTGGCGATCACAACCCCTGTTCTTCTCCCTCTTATCTTTCTCTAGATGTATTTAGCTATTTTCCAGGCTAAGTTAACCTTGATATTTTTAGACAAATTGTAGTTGATGCTCATGACTAATGACACCCCGATGTCGGGCTTTTCTTTTCCGCACTTCTGTTTTTCTTTGATTTGAACTCTTTAAATGGAGGTTTTATGGTAAATAACCTTGGAATTATCTTTAAAATGAAAATATCGATTTATTTTGGAAATGAGTCGGCTTGCCTAGTTCCACGATAGGCGCCATCACGGCATGGGTTAGTTTTGGGTCGTGATAGCATCCTACAAGGCGACGACAATAGCCCAATCAACTACGCAGGGAGAAAAATCCCGCATCACATCTGTAGTACCATTTAAAATCCTCAATTCTCGATTAACAGTAAGCGCTTCACGTCACATAAGATTGAATGGGAAGGAAACGAAGGCATAAGCCTCAAAGGAATCAAATCGCACGATGAGGGATCAAGAAGGGAAGTGCTCCTAACAGACCTGTAGCCTCTCAAAAATAAGTACAGACGTCACTGTACTGATCCGCAAGACTCTACTAGACTTGATCATGACTCGTGAGACCTAAGTGAACCTAGTGCTCTGATACTATGTTGTCACGACCCAACATCCGTTAATGGTCGTGATGGCGCCGGACACCACTGTCGGACAAGCCAACACTATCTAGTACAAGATGAATTTATAAAATAAATAATAATATTTTCCAATTTCAATACTGAACATCCCCTATTAATCCCAGAACCCGGTGTCACAAGTGCATGAGCATTTTCTATGATTTTAAAATAAAATACAACAACTGTACGGAATATAAATCTGGATAGGAAAGAAAATACAATACTCTGAAGGAGACTCTACTGGCTGCGGAGCGTCGTATAGAATGCAGTTTACCTAAGTCCCTGCCATAATCACGCCTTTGCGCCCACAAAGCCGCTAAACATATGTGTACCTGCACAAAAATGTGCAGCAAGTGTAGTATGAGTACGTAATTCAACACGTACCCAGTAAGTATCCCGCCTAACCCCGAAGAAGTAGAGTACTTACTATGGGCTATAAATGGGATATCAATGATATATAATTAAGTATGGATTATATGAACGGTTGCAAGCTCAATATTTTGAAGTAAGTAAACAGTTCTTTTATAATTAAGAAATCTCCAAATTTATCTCCCATTATTTAACAATTTAACTTAGGCCAAGGAGGCAATATGATTATTTTTAAATTTGAAGGCAAGCAATACAAGCATGCGCAAATCATACCGAGGTCGTATGGCCCGATCCAACAAAATATTTAAGTTGTGCACAGTCAGAGAGTCGAATGGCGCGAACCATAGATGCATCTATTTAATCTACCGAGGCGTTCGACCCGTTCCACAAAGATAGCACATTCAAACAATCAATCCAGAATTCATCAAGGGGCAATTATTGAAGAAAAGGCAATTTCTCTTTTAAAAGTCAAGAAAATGATGTTCAACGTACGATATGATTTAAGCAATTTACATTGACAATGAGGTTGCAGATATCGCATGTATAGCATGCATTTGGGTCCTAGACTACCCGGACTTAAGCATAATAGTAGCTACGCACAGACTCTCGTCACCTTGTGTGTACGTTGTGCCCACAAATAGAAGCACGTATTGATTTAATTCATCTATGGGGTTAATTCCCTCTTACAAGGTTAGAAAGGAGACTTACCTCGCTCCGAAGTTCCATAACCGGCTCCAAAGCCACTCTAACAACTCAAACTGAAGTCCGTTTCTCCAAAACTAGTCAAATATGACGCAACCGAATCAAAATATACTCTAATACTCCTTATAATCCAATTTATAACAAATTCCAATTCCGTTCTAAAATTTGATAATATCACCCTCGAGCCCACGTACCCAGATTCCGAAAATTTCGAAGATAAACTTTATCCATAACCTTATGAACTCAAATATATGATTTATGTCCAATCCCATGCTCAAATTCGTGGTAAATATCCAAAAATATTAAACTCTAGGTCTTTCCACCAAAGCCCCAATTTATGCTAATTTCCATGTTTAAATGCACATATGATCATGTATTTAACTCAAAATTGTGAAGAAAGCACTTACCCCATTATGATTGATGAAGATGGCACTCCAATGTGCTCCAAAATCGGCTCCTATGGGCAAAAATGAAATGAGATGGAGCCAAACCCTCGCTTTAAAGGAGACACTGCCCAGCCCCAACTTCCGGACCTGCGAACTCTTTGTCGCATCTGCGGTCTCGCAGGTACGGCCAAAACCTCGCACTTGCGCATTCTCTCAGCCTTGCTCGACTCCGCACATACGCCTTTCCTTCCACATATGCGCCTTCGCAGGTGTGGACATACCCTCGCACCTGCGCCCCCAGATTCTTCTCTCACTCTCGCACCTGCGACGCACCTCTGCATCTGCGACCCTCACAGGTGCGGACAACCCTTCGCGCCTGGGGTCACTACCAACCTTCTCCCAAACCACACCTGCGACCACTGGCTGGCACCCGCGGCCTCGCACCTGCTGCCCTTATTGCGCAGGTGCGATCACACCAGCTATCAGTTGCCTCATCTTTTCTTCCTAGTCCAAACGCGATCCGTTAAGCATTTGTAATCCACCCGAGGCCCTCGGGACCTCAACCAATTATACCAACACGTCCCAAAACACATTACGAACTTAGTGGAGCCTTTAAATCACCTCAAACAATGTCCAATTTATGAATCGTACACCTTTCCAAGCTTAGTGAACTTTTAGAATTTCAAACTTCTACATTCGATGCCGAAACCTATCAAAATTGACCTCAAATTTTGCACGCAAGTCATGATTGACATTACGGACCTACTCAACTTCCGGAATCGGAATCCGACCCCGATATCAAAAAGTCCACTCCCGGTCAAACTTCTCAAAAACTTTCAAATTGTGTAACTTTTGCCAAATGACCCCAAAATAACCTACGGTCCTCCAAATTTATATCCGGACGTGCTCCCAATACTAGAATCACCATACAGAGCTATTCCCAGACTCGGAATCCCAAACGGATATCGATAACATTGAATCACACCTCAACTCAAATTTATGAAATTCTTCCAAAATGCCAACTTCCATAATAGGCGCCGAAATACTCCCAGGTCTGCCAAAACACGATACGCACACACGCCCAAATCCAAAATTATCATACGAACCTGTTGGAACCTTCAAATCCCGATTCCGAGGTCGTTTACTCAAAATCACACTTTAGTCAATTTCCTCAAACTTAAGACTTCCGAATTTAAAATTTTCTTTCCAAATCAACTCCACACTTCCCGAAATTCAATTCCGACCACGCGTACAAGTTATAATACCTGAAGTGATGTTTCTCATGGCCTCAAAATGATGAACGACGTACTAGGGCTCAAAACGACTGATCAGGTCGTTACAACAAGGGATGAAAATATCATACATAATTGTTTGAAATTCAGAAGGGGCGCTTTTCAACCAAAAGGCATAACATTCCACTCACACTAGCCCATTGGGATATTAAAAGCAGTTTTATATTTATCACATTCAGATATTTGAATTTGCCAATAACCTGATCTTAAATAAAATTTAGAAAATATTATGGCATCATGTAATCTATATAATAGATCTTTTTTATTAGGAATGGGATATCTAATCCATTTTAAAACCTTATTAAGAGGTTTATAATTAATAACTAATCTAGGAACTCCTCGTTCCTATTCAGCGTGTTTATTAAAATAGAAAAAAGTACAAGACCATTTGGATTTTGAGGGTCTTATTAAACCCTTTTGTTGTACGAAATTTATTTCCTTTTTGCATAATTCTAAATATTGAGAATTCATTTGGCAAGGCCTAGTCTTGGTAGGGATATTACCCTCTGAGAATTATTCTTCATAAGGAAGACTTACAATGTGTTTCTTCCTATCCCTAAACTGGTTTGGATGATCACCACATATTTATAATGAAAACTGGTTTTTTAATAAACTATATTTATTAACTAGTATAAGATTTTTTAAATCCTGTTCAATAGTTAAAGAACAAATTTTATTTTTTAGAATATCAATTTGTTTGGTTTTTGCCGAAATATTATTGGAAATAATTTCATTCAAAAATCTTTATGAAACCTTAGTGAAAGGAACTAATTTATGAAAGAAAGGAACTCCTAACATTACATATTGATTAATATCTTTGACCAAAATAAAACTTTCAGGTGTACAAATATTATTTTGGCAAATATAAGCTTTAAGTAGTTTATAAGAAATTCTCATTTATCCTTCACTAGAAATTTTTAGTCTATGGGTTATTTTCTGAAAATATCTTGAAGGCATTACTCCTTCTTTTACACAGCTCAAGTCTGTCCCACTATCAAATAACGCAGTAAATTCTCTTTTAAAATTGTAATCGATTAAAAGGGTTATTTTTATTACAAATTTTTTAGTAGTAAAATACTGGAGTTTTTGTAAACATTCATTATATGCAAAATTAATAGCTCCTAGGAATTTATCCTTATCATTATCCAATATTTCTCTATTATCATTGTTATCAGTATTGATATCTGATTCTTTCTCAGTGTCAGAATTTTCTAATTTAAAAATTCTTTTATCTCGCGTTCCCGAAAAGGAACTGAGAGGCTGGCGATAATTGCTCTTCGCGTTCGCGAAGGGAAGAACGCGTTCGTGAAGGGTGTACTGTGTGTGCATCGCGAACGCGAGAGGTGTTATGTGTTCGCGAAGAAGAGAGGAAGCAATTGAGGACCCAAGCAATTGGTCTACGCGTTCGCCTAGGAGGTGTCACATTCGCGTAGTGAGGGGGAACAAAGCATCGCGTTCGCGATTGATTGAACGCATTCGCGTAGAAGGCATTGAGGCAGAGGAACTTTGTGCTTCGTGAATGCGAGGGTGATGTCGCGTTCGCGAAGGAGGAATTTGGACGGGAGCTATTTTGTGCTTCGCGAACGCGAGGCACTGACCGCGTTCGCGAAGAAGAAAAGCTTGGCCAGTGAGTTTAAGTTCTGAAAATGGGTCTTCGTCCCATTTTCTATTTTTGATGGATTGGAGCTCGGGAAGAGGTGATTTTTGGGAGTTTTTCAAGGAAAACAACGTGGTAAGTATTCTTAACTCAATAGTGGTTAAATTACCCGAATTCATGGTTGTTTTTAACATTTAATTGGTGAATTAAGTTGAAACATTGTGAAAACCATCTTGGATTAATTTGGAGATTTCAGGATCGAGTTGATGTCAGATTTAAGTAAAACTTATATGGTTGGACTCGTGGTTAAATGTGCGTTCAAATTTTGTAACTTTTGTCGGGTTCTGAGATGTGGGCCCCACAAGCGATTTTTGAGTGTAATTTCGGATTTTTTTTTAAAAATTAGTATTTTGATATGGAATAAATTCCTATAATTTGGGTTGACTGAATCAAATTAATCGTGATTAGATTCGAGCCGTTCAGAAGTTGTTACGCTCAGAATGATATTTCTGGAGCATTGTTTAGCTTGCTTGACATTGGATTCGGCTTGTTCGAGGTAAGTAACTCTTGTAATCTTAGAGATGAGGGTATGAAACCCCAAATTTTGTGATATGTGATTTGTTTTGAGGTGACGCACATGCTAGGTGACGGGCGTGTGAGCGTGCACCGTAGGAATTGTGTCTAGGTCAAATTCCATGGAACTGTGAAGTTGAATAATATGTTGATATTTGTACATTCTCTACGTGCCAGAGAATATTGAGCTGAGACTCGTATTTAAAAATCATGCTTAGACATATGCCGTTATTATTGGTACCCACTGGGGTCATTTATGTGGTTGAATGATATGTTCAAATTGTAATTTCACACTCAGTCATGTTTATTCATTTCATATCATACCTGAGTCTCTCTTATTTATTGTTGATGCATCATATCATTGTTGTTGGGCTTCTTATCATGATTTCTGAGATCCCGAGAGACTGGAGAGGTTGATAACTAAGTGAGGCCGAGGGTCTAATTGTGAGGATATTTATGGATCGGGCTGCACGCCACAACATGTTTATTGATTTATGCCATGATTGGCTTCATATAACGCTTGGGTTGAAGGAGCCCCTCCGGAGTATGTACACAACCCCAGTGAGTGCATGTACCTACTAAGTGCGAGTGCCGAGTGATTTGGGAGGATTGAGGGACTGTAAGGCATGAGTGACTGTGAGGACTTAGTGACTGGGAGGATTGAGTTAAATGATACTCTGAGAGTATGCATATGATTTTATCACTGAGTTGCATCGCATTGACATACACATATGACATATAGGCATATAGATGTATTTTCCTCATGCTATACAGTATCACATCATTCATGATTTCTTATACATGTTCACAGATAGGCATAGTGATGCATTTGTTTTTACATGGGTTATCTGGAAAGAAAATGAAACATCTCCTTTATTATTGAAAGGATTTTGGAAAAATTATTATTTTCAAACTTATTCATATTTTTGACAGTTTCGGTAAACGATTTGGGTTTTCAATGATGTACTTGAAAGGAAGAACTATTTTTAGAAATCATGATTAATCTGAGCATTTTATCTCTGAGTTACTTCTTGTATTATTAGCTTTACGTTGTTATGGACTGTTGTGGACTATTGGTTTTGGACCCGACCTTGGTAAAAGCTCGTCACTACTTTCGACCTAAGGTTAGGCTTGTTTCTTATTGAGTACATGAGGTCGGTTGTACTCATACTACACTTCTGCACCTCGCGTGCAGATGTTGGATGCTAAAGTTGCTGTGTTCGATGGGAGCTGGATCTGAAGATGTACCTACATTCCGATTGTAGTTGCCTTTTGTTCATGGTAGCCTTAGATTTATAACAATTTGTTCATGTACATTTCGAACATATGATGTATTATTTCATACCAATTTAGTAAATTCTACTCTTAGAAGCTCATAATTTGTACTACTAGTTATTGGGGAATGTATAAGGTTAAGATAATTATTTACTTAAATTACTTTATTAATTGTTATTGGAATTGGTTAGTGGTTAAGTGGCTTACCTAGCGGGTGGGTTAGATGCCATCACGACTAGTCGAATTTTGGGTCGTGACAAGGTGGTATAAGAGCTCTAAGTTCATAGGTTCTACAAGTCATGAGCAAGTGCCTAGTAGAGTCTTGAAGATCGATATGATGACATCCATACTTATCTTCGACAGGCTACATGGCATTTAGGATAATTTCCCATCTTTCTTTCTTTATCGTGCGGAATTGATTCAGCTTGAAATATAACTCTTTGAATTCCTTCCACGCATTCATATGCGCACATGAGCGCTCGGTATCAGTTGTGCATCGCCGGCTTGTGATTCTATGAATGAGGTTCAAGATGTGTATTCTATTTTTTGGTGATGGGCCAGTGTGGAGAACTTGAGGCCATGGTTAGACCGCAGTTTAAGCTCGGTAGATTCAGTTATAACTTGTACATTTGGACTCATATGTCCGGTAATGTCCCTACGAGTAGAATTTGTAGATCGATGAGCGGTGGAATTGTAACGACCCAGTTTCTCCCTCTGTGAACTATCGTGACGGCACCTAGTCTCGACGACTAGGTAAGCCTAACACTTTTGCGGAAGTGAAACTAAAGCATGGACATTAGCTACTCACAGTAACAAATATCTAATAAGCAATTGAATGCCACTCGGCATATACAACTATCACCTCTGAAAATGTACAAAATAATTTTCCAAAACCCGGAATACCGTAAGTCACAAGCTACTAAGAAATCTTAACTGTTCTATACATCATTTCTATAGAAAAGAGGGAAAAATAAACATAGGGGGATAGAGGGGGACTCCGAAGATCTGTGGGCGTGAGCAGATGTACCTTGAAGTCACCAATAAGTAGCAGCGACTGCAACTAGTGATGAGTCTGGTAAGATGAACCTGGATCTACACACGAAAAACATGTGCAAGAAAGGGCGTGAGTACACCACAACGGTACCCAGTAAGTGCCAAGACTAACCTCGGTCGAGTAGTGATGAGATCAGGTCAGGGCCTAGTATAAATATAATGAAATAAGGCATAATGAAATATCGCAGTAAAATAAATACGAAAATCTAACAGGAATAGAATCAAATGAAAGACAACAACTCAGAACACAGTGATAACAACAGGGGATCTCCCGAGATACCGTCTCGTAGTCCCAAACGTAAATGTGCAAGGGGATCTCCCGGAATACCGTTCCGTAGTCCCAAACTAAATATGTAGAATAGGGGGATCTCTCGGAACGCCGTTCCGTAGTCCCAAAGTAAATATGCAGTACAGGGGGATCTCCCGGAATACCGTTTTGTAGTCCCAAAGTAAATATGCAGCGCAACCAACCGAAATAACAATTACAGCAGGGAATCCTACAGTTTAGACTAAGTTCAAGTCAAGGAAAGCAGGTAATTTCACTAAATATGCTGCACATAGTTTAAATAGGCAGTTAAACAAGTAGGCATGCTATTCTAGTATAAACAGGATAGTTACATATGCTAGTGTGTTTCAAATAAGGAAAAAATAAGTTATCACTTAGTGAAAAATGGAGTTTTGCAACAAATAGCCCGTGTACGTACTTGTCACCTCATGTACACAGCGCTCACATATTAAACAGTACCAAATCCTTAGGGGAGTTCCCCCACACAAGGTTAGGCAAGCCACTTACCTCGAACCAAGCTCAAATCAATCCATCACAATGCTTTTTCCATGAATATCCGACTCCAAATGGCTCAAATCTAGCCAAAACCAATTACATAACATAAATATAGCTACAAGAAACTAATCTATCTAACGAAATTAAAGCTAAGGCAAGAAATTAGAAAAATGCCCAAAAACGTCTCCCCGAGCCCACGTCTCGAAATCGGGTCAAAGTTACCAAATATGAAGACCCATTATCCAAATTCGATGTCTAAATCCCACTCAAAACGCAGAAATTCGGTTGGGGAATTTTTCCCCCATTCTCCCAATTTTCTCACTCAAATTCCATAATTAAATGGAGAAAACTACCATAGATTAATGAAATACAACCAAAAACAAGTTAGGAATCGTTACCCCAAAGCTTTCTCTGAAAATCCCTCCAGAAATCGCCTTCTCCCGAGCTAAAAAATCAAATTTGTGAATATGAACCTCAATCCTCGATTCTGCCCCTTTTCTGCCCAGCGATCTTCGCACTTGCGGGCCATGGGTCGCACCTGTGATGCCACATCTGC
The DNA here is from genome assembly GCF_000715075.1 of Nicotiana tabacum. Lineage (NCBI taxonomy): Eukaryota > Viridiplantae > Streptophyta > Magnoliopsida > Solanales > Solanaceae > Nicotiana > Nicotiana tabacum. Next base: position 35,365,292 of record NC_134098.1, read on the forward strand.
GGAAAATCTCTCGCAGGTGAGAAAATCACTTAAGACGGCTGGGTCCACATTTGTGGCAGTGGGGGCCGCACCTGCGCGTGCGGAACATTGTCCGCTTCTGCAGTCTTCCTCCACTTCTGCGAATCCTTGGGCGCATCTGCGGGCATCGCAGATGCGGAAATTCCTCGCACCTGCGACCCCTGGTCAAGCCTCTGAATTCCGCATCTGTGCCTGTTCCTCCGCACGTGCGAGCCCGCACCTGCGGTCTCCCCTCCGCACGTGCGAAACTCCAGAACCAGCAAAAATTCAGCAACTTCCCTAAGTCCAAAATTCATCTGTTAAGCATCTGAAACACACCCGAGGCCCTCGGGACCTCAACCAAACATACTAACCAATCCTAAAACACCATACGAACTTAGTCAAGACCTCAAATCACATCAAACAATGCAAAAATCACGAATCACCCTCCAATTCAAACTTAAAGAAACTTGAAACTTCCAAATTCGACAACCGATGCTGAAACCAACCAAACCACGTCCGATCTCAGAAAACTTGGCATAGCCAGCATCAGTGTCTTAGCGTGACAATCAAGAATAGCATAATGGGCCGACAACCAGTCCATGCCCAAGATAATATCAAAATCTACCATACTGAGGAATAACAAATTGGCTCTTGTCTCAAAACCACTAAGAGCAATCAAACACGACCGATATATGCGGTGCACAACGAGAGAATCTCCCACATGAGTAGATACATAAACAGGGGAACTCAAAGAATCCCGAGATATCCCCAAATGTGGAGCAAAATAAGAAGACACATATGAATATGTAGAGCCTGGGTCAAATAATACTAATGCGTCCCTATGACAGACAAGGACAATACCTGTGATGACTGAATCTGAAGCAACGGCCTTTGAACGGGCTAGAAGGGCATAGTACCTGGCCTGGCCTCCCCCTCTAGGGTGACCTCGACCTCCCCGACCTCCACCTCGAGCTGGCTAAGGAGGTGGGGTAGCAGCTGGTGCTGGAAGAATGGCCGGAGTACCCGGTGGAGCACGTGGAGGCTGATAAGTCTGTGGAGGTGCACCCCTCCTAGCTCTGGGGCAATCTCTAACCAGGTGACAAGTGTCACCACACTCAAAATAACCTCTCGGAGGACGCGGCGGCTGATACTGACTCGGACCTTGCCTACTGGACTGGGCGGTAATAGCACCTCGAGTAGGAGGCATACTGGATACTGGCGGTGCATAATAGGCCTCTTGAGGCCTAGGAGGAGCTGGGACACCGCTGGATGCTGGAAGAGCTAAATGAACAGGGCGACTCACAAAACCCCTACCATAGCGTGCTGCTGGTGCACGAACTACTGAATAATGACCAGTCTCTCGAGACCTCTAAGCCTCTCTCTCCTCTCGGTCACGGGCGAACATCCCCTCCACTCTCCTGGCAATGCTCGCCGCCTGCTGATAAGTGATGTCCATCTCCAACTCCCTGGCCATACTTGGTCCGAATACTGGGGTGGAGTCCGTCAATGAAGCGACAAACCCTCTCTCTGACTGTAGCAACCAGAGCCTGTGCATGGCAAGCTAACCCACTGAAACGGACTGCATACTCTGACACAGTCATAGAACCCTAATGCAACTGCTTGAACTCTGCGCGCTAAGCATCCCTGAGGCTCTGAGGAACATACTCACGCAAGAACATCTCTGAAAAGTGAGTCCAAGTGAGTGAGGCTACCTCGCCCGGACTACTCAGCTCATAGGCACGCCACCACTGATATGCTGCTCCCCTCAGCTAGAAAGTGGTGAAAGAAACCCCACTCGTCACTACAATGCCCATAGTGTGAAGAATACGATGACACTCCTCAAGAAAACCCCGAGTATCATCTGAAGATAGTCTGCTGAAAGTAGGTGGGTGGTATTTCTTGTACCTCTCAAGTCTGAGCTGCTCTGCCTCAGAAGCAGCTACCCTGATCTCATGTTGAACCAGAGCCACTAGGGGCATAGGAATATACTCTGGAGCCTGATCAACCTGGACCTTCTGCTCAGGGGTGCGGGCTGCGGAAGTCTGTGCCCCTCCCCCATCCTGAGATATAGCGGGAGTAATCGAAAATAGTCCAGTCTGAGCCAGAGTGCTGAACATGCTCAAGAACTGAGCTAAAGTCTCCTGGAGGGCTGGAGTAGCAATAGGGATCTCTGGCACTAGCCCTCCAGCTGGAGCTGCTGGGGGCTCCTGTAACGCAACTCTCGCAGGTGCTTGGGCTGCACCGCATGGTCGTCCTCTACCCCGACCCCGGCCTCTGGTGGCTCTGGCAGGGGGCTCGGGTACCTGATCGTTGGTCCTCCCATTGCGGGTCCTCACCATCTGTGAGAAAGAATAGAATAGAATCTTCGAAATTTTGGTGTCAATAACTCGCACGACAAGGAAATCAAAGAAATATGATTGTTCTTAATAGTTATATAGCCTCCCGAAGATAAGTACGGACGTCTCCGCACCGATCTGCAAGACTCTAATAAACTGGCTTATGACTCGCGACTCCTACGAACTTAGTGCTCTGATACCAACTTGTGACGACCCCAAATTAACCCTCCGTAAGGTGTCGTGATGGCACCTAGTCTTTACGACTAGGTAAGCCTACTATTGCAAAAAATATAAAGGAAACACAACATTTTAAGGATAAACAACATATTATAAATAGCCAAGAGTAGTACCACTCGGCATATACAAAATAATTTCACAAGACCTGGAATATCACTAAGTCACAAGCTGCTATAATCTATGTAGCTCTATACAAAAGTCTGAGGATAATAAAGAAAGTATCTAGGCGAGGGAGTAGAAGGGGACTCCGAAGATCTGCGGACGCAAGCAGAAGTACCTTGAAGTCTCCTAGAATCAGCAGCACGTACTAACCCCAAGGCTGATAGCTCGCACCTAGATCTGCACACGAAAACATGTGCTGGGAAGGGCATGAGTACACCACAATGGTACCCAGTAAGTACCAAGCCTAACCTTGATCGAGTAGTGACGAGGTCAGGTCAAGGCCCTACCGGAGTAAATATAATAAATTAAATAGTAAAAGATATAAGTAGAATTTACGGTAACACGGTTAAAGAAATTTTCAAAAATTTAACAGTTAAGGGAGCCCTCAGATCAAAACAAAGTAAACACAGTGGGAAATCTCTCGGGATACCGTCCCATTTCAAATGAATATGCAGTACAGGGGGATCTCCCGGAATACGTTCGTAGTCCCAAAGTAAATATGCAGTGCTGGGGGATCTCCCGGAATACGTCCGTAGTCCCAAAGTAAATATGCAGTGCTGGGGGATCTCCCAGAATACGTCCGTAGTCCCAAAGTAAATATGCAGTACAGGGGGATCTCCCGGAATACGTCCGTAGTCCCAATTTAAATATGCAACGCAAGATGAAATGACAGGTTTGACATCGAGTTATATAGTTTATACTGGACACAGATAAGGCAAATAAGGACTTAACGGAAAATGACGCACAGAATGTCAATAAGGCAGCTAAAACACGTAAGCATGCTTTTCTAGTCTAAACTACACAATTAAACATATTAGTACAATTAATAAGAGAAGCAATTTATTATTTAAAAAGGTTAAACATGATTTTTGCAATAATAACCCGTGTACGTACTCGTCACCTCACGTACACGGCGCCCACATATTAAATAATATCAAGATATCCTACGGGGAAAGTCCCCAACACAAGGTTAGGCAAGCCACTTACCTCGAACCGCTCAAATCAACCTGATATCACGTTCTTGCCACGAGTATCCGACTCCAAATGGCCCGAATCTATTCAAAACAGTACAATACCATCAATACGCGCTAATAGAATGAATTCCACAAGAAAAACTACAAAATTAGGCCAAAACTCGAAATTGGCTCAAACCCGCCCCCCGGGGCCCACGTCTCGAAACCCGACAAAATTCACGAAACTAGAAAGCTCATTCACTCACGAGTCTAACTTCCAATTTCAAACTCCCAAATCCCTAGTCTCCAACTTCCAATTTCCACTTTAAATACATATTAACTAGGTGGGAAAATACATGGCAAGGCAAGATTATTGATCAAAAATAAGCACAAGGAACTTACCTCAAGAAATGCCTCGAAAATTCTCTCAAAAATCGCCCTAACCCGAGATTGCAAAGCCAAAAATGATTAAAATCGCGAAGCCCTTCGGTTTTAATCACTGCCCAGGTATTTCCGCACCTGCGGGTGCGCTTGTGCGAAAAACGTGCCCATCTGCGCAACTCACTTACCCCCTCTGCCTTCGCACCTGCGACGAAAGGGCCGCATCTATGCCCTCGCGCCTACGGAGTCCCTTCCGCTTCTGCGCATCTTGCGCATGTGCAAACATCCTTGCACATTTGCGGGCATCGCAGATGCAGAAACTTCCTCGCACCTGCGACCCCAGGCCAACTCTCGATTTATCACATCTACGCTTCCATCTCCGCATGTGCGGCTCGCGCACCTGCGGTATCTTTTCCGCAGGTGCAAAAACACCAGAACCAGCAAAGTTTAGAAATTCCTCTAAGTCCAAGTTTTCACCCATTAAGCATCCGAAACACACCCGAGGCCCCCGAGACCTGGACCAAACATACTAACCAATCCTAAAACACCATACGATCTTACTCGAGCTCTCAAATCCCATCAAACAATGCTAAAATCACGATTTACCCTCTAATTCAAACTTAAAGAACTTGAAACTTCAAAATTCTACAACCGATGTCGAAACCTATAAAATCATGTCCGATTGACCTCGAATTTTGTGCACAAGTTATAATCAACATTATGGACCTACTCCAACTTCCAGAATTGGAAAATGACCCCGATATCAAAAATTCCACTACCGGTCCAAAACTCCAAAAATTTAACTTTCGCCATTTTAAGCCTAAATGAACTACGAACCTCCAAAACATAATCCGGACATGCTCCTAAACCCAAAATCACCTAACGGAGCTAACGGAACTGACGGAATTCTATTCCGGAATGATCTTCACATAGTTCTGACTACGGTCCAAATCCTAGGGCTTAAGCTCTCATTTAGGGACTAAGTGTCCCAAAACACTCCGAAACTCAAAAGCAATCATCACGGCAAGTCACAATAGAAAAAAAAGATTTGGGGAAAGACGTTAATAGGGGATCGAGGCTATTACTCTCAAAACGACCGGCCGGGTCGTTACATGCATGGTGTGAATTCAGCAAAGGTATGCAGTCATGTTCTGGTACATCGTGTGGTGGTTGATACGATGTTCGTATGTTGGAAGCAGGCCTGGCAGCGAATTCCGGATGTTGGAACTGGGACCTAAGGCTTATTTGCCTAAATAAAAAAGAATATCTTCAGATTTAATCGAGCTAATATGGTCAACTGAGTTGTGGTAGCACGGATAGGTGCACGAGGTGTTAAATAGTGATTTCATATAACTCCAGCGCAATTCTTAGCACGTTCGAGGACGAACGTATGTTTAAGTGGGAGAGAATGTAATGACCCGATTGGTCATTTTGAGCGCTAGTGCGTCATTCAGCATTTTGAGGCCATGAGCAACATCACTTCAGGTATTATGACTTGTACGCGTAGTCGGAATTGAATTTCGGGAAGTTTGGAGTTGTTTTGGAAAGAAAATTTTAAATTCAGAAGCCTTAAGTTGGAGGAAATTGACTAAAGTGTGATTTCGAGTAAATGACCTCGGAAATGAAATCTGAAGATTCAAACAGGTTCGTATGATGATTTTTGATTTGGGCGTATGTCCGGATCGGGTTTTGGATTTCCCGGGAGCGTTTTGACGCCTAATGTGGAAGTTGGCATTTTGGAAAAATATCATAAATTTGGGTTGAGGTGTGATTCAATGTTATCGATGTCCGTTTGGGATTCCGAGTTTGGGAATAAGTCTGTATGGTGATTCTGGTATTGGGAGCACGTCCGGATATGAATTTGGAGGTCCGTAGGTCATTTTTTGGGTCATTTGGCGAAAGTTAGAAAATTTGAAAGTTTTTGAGAAGTTTGACCGGGAGTGGACTTTTTAATATCGGGGTTGAATTCTGATTCCGGAAGTTGGAGTAGGTCCGTAATGTCAATTATGACTTGTGTGCACAATTTGAGGTCAATCAGACGTGATTTGATAGGTTTCGACAGCGAATGTAGAAGTTTGAAATTCTAAAAGTTCACTAAGTTTGTAATAGGGTGCGGTTCATGAATTCGACGTTCTTTTAGGTGATTTAAAGGTTCGACTAAGTTCGTAATGTGTTTTGGGACGTGTTGGTATAATTGGTTGAGGTCCCGAGGGCCTCTGGTGGATTCCGGATGGTTAACGGATCGAGTTTGGACTTGGAAGAAAAGATAAGGCAACTGATATCTGGTGTGATCGCACCTGCGCAATAAGGGTCGCAGGTGCGAGGCCACGGGTGCGAGCCAGTGGTCGCAGGTGTGGTTTGGGCGAAGCTGGGCAGTGACCGCAGGTGCGAAGGGTTGTCCGCAACTGCGAGGGTCGAGCAAGGCTGAGGGAATGCACAGGTGCGAGGTTTTGGCCGCACCTACAAGACCACAGATGGAACGAAGAGTTCGCAAGTGTGGAAGTCAGGGCTGGGCATTATCTCCTTTAAAGCGAGGGTTTGGCTCTATCTCATTTCATTTCTGCCCATGGGAGCCGATTTTAAAGCACATTGGAGTGCCATCTTCATCAATAATAATGGGGTAAGTGCTTTCTTCACAATTTTGAGTTAAATACATGATCATATATGGATTTAAACATGGAAATTAGTAGAAATTGGAGCTTTGGTGGAAAGACCTAGAGTTTGGTATTTTTGAATTTTTACCACGAATTTGAGCATGGGATTGGACATAAATCATATATTTGTGTTCATAAGGTTATGGGTAAAGTTTATCTTCGAAATTTTCGGAATCCGGGTATGTGGGCTCGAGGGTGATTTTATCTAATTTTAGAACGGAATTGGAATTTGTTATAAATTGGATTATAAGGAGTATTAGAGTATATTTTGATTCGATTGCTCGTAGTTGACTAGTTTTGGAGCAATCGACTTCAGTTTGAGTTGTTGGAGCGGCTTTGGAGCCGGTTATGGAACTTCAGAGCGAGGTAAGACTCCTTTCTAACCTTGTAAGAGGGAATTAACCCCATAGATGAATTAAATCAATACGTGCTTCTATTTGTGGGCACAACGTACACACAAGGTGACGAGAGTCCCTGCGTAGCTACTATTATGCTAAAGTCCGGGTAGGCTAGGACCCAAAAGCATGCTATACTTGCGATATTTGTAACCTCATTGTCAATGTAAATTGCTTAAATCATATCGAACTTAGTTAATGAATTTCAAAAAAGGTTAAACATCATTTTCTTGACTTTTAAAAGAGAAATTACCTTTTCTTGGATAATTTCCCCTTGATGAATTCTTGATTGATTGTTTGAATGTGCTATCTTTGTGGAATGGACCGAACGCCTCAGTAGGTTAAATAGATGCATCTATGGTTCGCGCCATTCGACCCTCTGGCAGTTCGCTGTTTAAATAATTTATTGGATTGGACCGTACGACCTCGGCATGATTTGTGCATGCTTGTATTGCTTGCCTTGAAATTTATAAATAATGATATTGCCTCCCGAGCCTGAGTTAAATTGTTAAATAATGGGAGATAAATTTGGTTATTTCTTAATTATAAAAGAACTGTTTACTTACTTCAAAATATTGAGCTTGCAACCATTCATATAGTCCATACTTAATTATATATCATTGATATCCCATTTATAGCCCATAGTAAGTATCGAAGTCGACCCCTAATCACTACTTCTTCGTGGTTAGGTAGGATACTTACTGGGTACGTGTTGAATTATGTACCCATGCTACACTTGCTGCACATTTTTGTGCAAGTACACATATGTTTAGCGGCTTTGTGGGCACAGAGGCATGATTATGGTAGGGACTTAGGTGAGCTGCATTCTATACGACGCTCCGCAGCCATCAGAATCTCCTTCAGAGTATTGTATTTTCTTTCCTGTCCAGATTTGTATTCCGGACAGTTGTTGTATTTTATTTTAAAATCCTAGAAAATGCTCATGCACTTATGACACTGGGTTCTGGGATGATTAAGGGATATTCAGTATTGAAATTGGAAAATATTTTTATTTATTTTGTAAATTCATCTTGCACTAGATAAATAGAAGTAAACTACGATTTCGAAAATATTAAAATGAGAATTTAATAAACTATTTACTTGTGTGCATGCCTGACAATGGTGGCCGGCGCCATCATGACCTTTAACGGATTTTGGGTCGTGACAACATGGTACATACTTTTTAATTGTCTATATAGATGATATTTAATTATTTTTAAAAAATATAGAAATACATTTCAAGCATCTAGATCTATTTAGGAAAGTTATCATTCAAAATCGCCTAGTAATTTCTAAACCCAAAATGCATCTCTTTCAAATTAATGTTAGATTTCTTGGGCATAATATCGAAAAAGGTAGGATAATTCCTATTAATAGAAGTATTGAATTTGCTTCTAAATTCCCTGATACAGTTACTCATAAAACTCAGCTTCAAATATTTTTAAGAAGCTTAAATTATATTTTTCCTTTTATACATGATATTGTTAAGGATACTGCTCTGCTTTATGATAGATTGAAAAAGAATCCTAAGCCATGGTCTGATAGTCATACTGAATCAGTCAAAAGAATTAAACAGAAAGTTCATAATCTTCCATGTTTAACTCTAGCTAACCCGAGTTGGGAAAAGGTAGTTGAAACCGATGCCTTAGATATTGGATTTGGTGGAATATTGAAACAGTACTCTCAAATAGATAAACGAGAGTATCTTGTTCAATTTTATTTAGGTAAATGGAATAATTCTTAAAATAATTATGCTACTATAGCTAAGGAAATCCTTGCTATTGTAAAATGTGTTATGAAATTTCAGACTGATTTATATAATTAGAAATTCTTAATAAGAACTGATTGCTAAGCAACAAAGTTTATCTTTAATAAAGCTTTTAAACATGATGTGTCAAAACAGATGTTTGCATGATGGCAAGCATTATTAGCTCCTTTTGATTTTGAAATTATTTATAAAAAAGGAACATATAATAGTCTTCCTGATTTTCTCACTAGAGAATATCTAAACTAATAAGTTTATTATTAAATGTGTAGATAATGAGGCAACAGTTTAAGTCTTCCCAAGGAAAGGGAAGAGGAAGAGAAGCACCTTCCTATGAAAGAGGAAGAGTAATAGCACAAATAGGAAACCAACAATTAAAAAATACTGATATGGCAAGTTCTTCAGGGATAAATATGAATCATCCCATGTACAAAGAGTTTCTGGATTTTATGAAATCCAAACAAGGTAGTATCAACAGTCCTTCCTATTCCTCAGCGTTAATAGAGGATAGCCATGAAACAATCGAGGTTTATAACCAAAACAAAAAGAAAGAGTTAATAACTCTTTGCAATGACCCGACCGGTCATTTTGAATATCACAGTCCCGTTCCCCTATTTATTGCTAAATTTATGCCTTACAGTTGATTTATGACATATCGGGTTAGTTGGTTCGGGCCCGGAAGGATTTCGGAGTGAAATGAGACACTTAGTCTCATAATTAAAAACTTAAGCTGGAAAGGTTGATCGGATATTCACTTATGTGTAAATGACCTGAGAATTTAATTATGATGATTCTAGTAGCTCTGTATGGTGATTTTGGATTTAGGAGCGTGTCTGAAAAATTATTTGGAGGTCCGTAGTAGAATTATGCTTCAAATGCCGAAAGTTAAATTTTTGGGAAGTTTGATCGGGGGGTTGACTTTTTGATATCGGGGTCAGAATTCAATTCTGGAAATTTTAATACGTCCGTTATGTCAATTATGACTTGTGTGCAAAATTTTAAGTCATTCCAGATTGATTTGATGTGTTTCGGCACAAGATATAGAATTTGAAAGTTTAAAGTTCATAGATTTTGATTTGAGGTCTGTTTCGTTGTTTTGATGTCGTTTGAGGTAATTTGAGGATTCGACTAAGGTCATATAATATTTTAGGACCTGTTGGTGTATTTGTTTGAGGTTTCGGGGGCCTCGGGTAAGTTTCGGATGGTTAACGGGTTGGTTTTTTGACTTGGAACTCTGCTGGAATTTTTCTGATGCACCATCTGGTTTCCTTCATCTCATTCACGAGTGGAGCCTCGCGTTCGCGAAGAGGAACTGAGAGGTTGGCAATATTTGCTCTTAGCATTCGCGAAGAGAAGAACACGTTCGCAAAGGGTGGACTGGGTGTGCATCGCGAACGGGAGAGGTGTAACGCGTTCGCGAAGAAGAGAGGAAGCAGCTAAGGACCCCGGGCAATTGGTCTACACGTTCATGTAGGGGCTGTCGCGTTCGCGTAGTGAGGGGGAGCGAAGCATCATGTTCGCGATTGGTTGAATGCGTTCGCATAGAAGGCATTGAGGCATAGGCACCTTTTGCTTTGCGAACGCGAGGGTGATGTCACGTTCGCGAAGGAGGAATTTGGACGAGAACTATTTTGTGCTTCGCGAACACGAGGCACTGACCGCGTTCACGAAGAATAAAAGCCTGGGCAATGAGTTTAAGTTCTGAAAATGGGACTTCGTCCCATTTTCCATTTTTGACGGATTGGAGCTCGGGAAGAGGCGAGTTTCGGGAGTTTTTCAAGAAAAACAACGGGGTAAGTGTTTTTAACTCAATATTGATAAATTACCCGAATCCATGGTTGTTTTTAACATTTAATTGGTGAATTAAGTTGAAATATTGTGAAAACCCTCTTGGTTTAATTTGGAGATTTGAGGGCCGAGTTGATGTCAAATTTGAGTAAAATTTGTATGGTTGGACTCATGTTTGAATGGGCGTTCATATTTTGTAACTTTTGTCGGGTTCTGAGATCGTTGAGTGTAATTTCGGATTTTGTGGAAAAATTAGTATTTTGATATGGAATAAATTTCTATAATTTGGGTTGACTGAATAATATTAATTGTGACTAGATTCGAGCCGTTCAGAAGTTGTTACGCGCAGAATGGAATTTCTGGAGCATTGTTTAGCTTGCTCGATATTGGATTCGACTTGTTCGAGGTAAGTAACTCTTCTAATCTTATAGATGAGAGTATGAAACCCCAAAGTTTGTGATATGTGATTGGTTTTGAGGTGACGCACATGCTAGGTGATGGGCATGTGGGTGTGCACCGTAGGAAATGTGACTAGGTAAAATTCCATGGAACTGTGAAGTTGAATAATATGTTGATATTTGTACATTCTCTACGTGTTAGAGAAAATTGAGCTGAGACTCGTATTTAAAAATCATGCTTAAACATATGCTGTTATTTTTGGTACCCACTAGGGTCATTTATGTGGTTGAATGATATGTTCAAATTGTAATTTCACACTCGGTCATGTTTATTCATTTCATATCATACCTCAGACTTTCTTATTTATTATTGATGCATCATATCATTGTTGTTGGGTTTCTTATTTATTATTGATGACTGAGTGAGGCCGGGGGCCTAATTGTGAGGATATTTATGGATCGGGCTGCACGCCGCAACATGTTTATTGATTTATACCATGATTGGCTTAATATAGCGCTTGGACTGAAGGAGCCCCTCCGGAGTCAGTACACACCCCCAGTGAGCGCAGATACCTACTGAGTGTGAGTGCCGAGTGCGAGTGTCGAGTGATTTGGGAGGATTGAGTGACTGTAAGGACTAAGTGACTGTGAGGACTGAGTGACTGTGAGGACTGAGTGAAATGATACTCTAAGAGTATGCATATAATTTTATCACTGAGTTGCATCACATTGACATGCACACATGACATACAGGCATAAAGATGTATTTTTCTCATGATGTACAATATCACATCATTCATGATTTCTCACACATGTTGACAGATGGACATAGTGATGCATTTGTTTTTACACGGGTTATCTGGAAAGAAAATAAAATATCTCATTTATTATTGGAATGATTTTTGAAAAATTATTGTTTTCAAACTTATTCATATTTTTGGCAGTTTCGGTAAACGATTTGGGTTTTCACTAATGTACCTGAAAGGAGGAACTATTTTTAGAAATCATGATTAAGCTGAGCATTTTATCTCTAAGTTACTTCTTGTATTATTTGCTTTACGGTTCTATGGACTGTTGTGGACTATTGGTTTTGGACCCGACCTTGGTAAACTCTCGTCACTACTTTCAACCTATGGTTAGATTTGTTACTTATTGAGTACATGAGGTCGGTTGTACTCATACTATAGTTCTACACCTTGCGTGCAGAAGTTGGCTGCTGATGTTGCGGTGTTCGTGGGGAGCTGGATCTGAAGATGTACCTGCATTGCGGTTGTAGCTGCCTCTTTTTCATGCTAGCCTTGGATTCATAAAATTCTCTTTATGTACTTTTCAAACAGATGATGTATTTACTTCATACTAGCTTTGTAAACTCTATTCTTAGAAGCTCATGATTTGTACTACTAGTTCTTGGGGAATGTATAAGGTTAAGATAATTATTTACTTAAATTGCTTTATTAATTATTATTAGAATTGGTTAGTGGTTAAATGGCTTACCTAGCGGGTGGGTTAGGTGCTATCACGACTAGTCGGATTTTGGTCGTGACACTCTTTTATAATATTCTGATTTAAAATGGAAAGAAAATCCTTGTCCACTTATGACAAGGTATTTTGATAATGCATCATATGCTACACTTTCATACAAGTATAGAATGCATTATGAGTTAGCCTTAATTTCGGTTGGATCAATTGAAATTCAACATTTTTACCCAGCTAATACAAAAAGGATTTATAATTTCTCAAAAATTATAGTGAAAAGAATCATAGTTCCAGAAGAATGGGGAATAAGTACATTTAAAGAAAGGGATTATATCCATCTAGAATAAAAAGTTCCTATGAAATATAATTATTGGGATTATGTGGAAGGCTTTAATAAAGTCCTTTTATATGAAAATGCTAATAGAAAGCATTTGTGATTCATAAAACTCTGTTCAAATATATATGGGCAACAAATTCCAAATTAGTTGTATAATTGGTGGATATTATATGGTCCATCCCTAGAAATACTTCCAGAATAATTCAGGAGTTTATATGCTCAGTGGGTAGAAATATCTCCCAAAATTATTAATCTCCAAAAAGAAGATATTTTCTTCCCAGGAATGGCTACATTATATTTCTTTATAGAACTTTCTATCCCATGGATAATGAAATAGGACGTAGAAGTTAGTAATACCGCAGAAGGATTCCCTTGTCTTAATAAAAAAATTTATACAAAATTCTAGACCAAACTGCTACAAAAGGACCCGAAAGATCCTCAAGGCAAAATATATGGACAAGAAATTTTGGATAATATTCAGCAAACTTTGGGCGAATACAACATCCAAAAGGAAGATAATACAAAAATTTTAGAAGATTTAAGTCCTTTCAAAGAGTTAGTTAGACAACTGCAGATGAAGAAAGGAACCATGGCAAAATCAGAAATGCTAGCTACTTATATGCAAGAAGTAAAGAAAGATTTAATGAAAAATCTGGATATAGAAATCCCGGATGATATATCAACAGCATCAACTGGTCATACTATGGAAACTGAAGAAGTCATAGTAGGAGAGTCTCAAGAAGAAGAAGAGACAGAAGTAAAGCTTTAGGATGTAGAAAATTTCCTACAACAACTCCAGAAACATGCGGAAGAATCTTCCACCAGCAAAAACAATAAAGGAAAAGAGAAGATCCGTAAAATATTAAAGAACCCACCGGTAAATTATTGGGGTAATGAAGACAGAAAAACATTAATAAAGAAGTGGGACCTAGAAGACTTTAAGAAAGCAACGGGACCAGAGGAATCAACTTTTTAAAAGTTGATTACTTTTTCTTTTTCTTTGTCGGCCATATGTCGACCCCTTTTTCTTTTTCTTTGTTGGCCACTTGTCGGCCTTTTAACTTTTTTATTTTTGTTTTTAGTTAAGGAAGTTTATCATATAAAGAGTTACAATCTTTCATTAGGAGGCAGTCTTTAGCCAAACGCTCTGCAATCTCTCTAGAAATTAGCCCTCCCTCTCTCTAAAATTTTCTTGTAAATCTCTCTCTCTGTAATACTTTTATTGTGAATAAGAAAATCAAAAAAGGTCACTTGACCGCAAACTCGGCGGTCTCAGGTTGGTTTTCTGTTCTTATAGTTTAAATTATTAGATACTCATTTAGCCTAAATGATAGGCTAAATACTTAAGTATTAAACTTAGCTATACTAATATATTCTGTTGACATGCTTTATTATTAAGTATTACCGTATCAACCCCGATGGAGTTCTACAGTTAAGAATAATAGAGTCCAGGCAATTATTAATTTTGATAGTAAACCCTGGTTATGGAAACATAACTGGTGGTCCTCAGTTGACCCATGAGTTAGATTTGCCCTCGGAATTGGAGTCTGTCCATCCAGTTTTTCACGCATCTATGCTACGGAAGTGCATTGGCTATCCTACCCGAGTGGTTCCCACTTATGATGAACAGATCAAGGAGGACGTATCGTACGAGGAATTTCCAGTTGCCATCTTAGATCGACAAATACACAAGCTACGAAATAAGGAGGTAGCCTCGTTTTACTATTTAGGCCAGCAGGTCATCGGGTAAACTCTTATTGTTTTACTTTCAATATTCATGATTGACGGCCATGCGAGGCCAAGTGTTGCTATTTATGGACATTGGCCATGTGTGGAATGTATAGTATATTTTCTGGCTGCGTGGAGGTTGGTTTCAGTCTACTGTACGGAGGAGACTCTAGCAAAATTTTCCAAAGTCTCTAAGAGTAAACATTCGAGGATGAATGTTCCTAAGGGACAAATGATGTTACACCCCATATTTTTGTACGTATATGTGACCGCATAATAGTTATGCAGACCGCATAGTAACCGCATACACAGGCAGTTCTTTTGTCTATTTTGTAACTAATTATGCGAGCGATATGCGGTCCGCATAACCATTATGCGACCGCAGAACCTGTTCCGGAGCTTCATTTTTGGGTTTTTAAAACCCGACCCTACTTCGTTAAATACACGTTTTGGGACAGTTTTGAGAGATAATCTGACATTTTAGAGTGAGAGAGAGTGCCCTAGAGTAAGAAGGTGTTCTTCAATAATTGTTCTTCAATTCTTGCTCAAGTTTTGGAAGATTAAGAAGGCAGGCTCACTAGGTCTTCATCCTAGAGGTAAGATTCTACACCCTAAGCCATAATTTCGAAATCAGCTGAAAATGGGTAATTAGCAAGATACTTTTTGGGCATGAGAGTTGATTATTTTACATGCATGTGATATCAAGGGGTGTAGGAAGATTGTTGAACTAAGCATGGTAAAGATTGGGTTGTGGGATGATGGAATCCTCCATAAAAAGACCTTGAAACCTTATGCACACCTAGTGTTTGATAAAATGCTCAAATGAGTTAGAACCATGATCATCTTCCTAATTTTGGTTTAATTTGTTATATTTCTAAAATAGATTGAAGTTGCTAAGAATTCCGGAACATTTAGGGTGTATGGAAGCTCAAGTGAGGTATGTTGGCTAAACTCTTCTTTAAGAATTGCAATTCCCAATATCCTTGTAAGTTCCGAGATGTTGATTATAAATGGAGTATTCCGATAAGTTTTGTGATGAAGATATATGTTCAATTCATGTTTTAAATGCTCTTATTATATTGCATAATAAATTAAGGATGTGCCCCAAGCTATGGATTATGTATCGACATGTTATAATTTCTAGTCGTTATTTATGTGAAAGTTATTATGCCAAGTTGTGTAGAGATTATGATTGTGATACACCTCCACCCGCATGCATTGGGGTGAGGCGGCATGACCGCTTTGTGTGGGGATTAGGGTATAGATATTGTGATTGTGATACACCTCCACCCGCATATATATTGGGGTGAGGCGGCATGACCGCTCTGTGTAGGGATTATGGTATTTTGGGACTGCACCTCCACCCGCATACATTGGGGTGAGGCAGTACGACCGCTTTGTGTATAGTTTTGGAATTGTTATGGCACCACCACCCGCATACATTGGGGTGAGGTGGAATAGCCGCTTTGTGTAAGTTCTTAGTACTGTGGTTATACATCCACCCACATACAATGGGGTGAGGCGGCAGGGCCGCTTGATTAGAGTTGTGGTATTGTACGTACACTTCCACCTGCATACATCGGGTGAGACGGCGGGGCCGCTTTGTGTGAAGATGGTTACAGAGGATCTTATCATAAATCCTATAAATGTTATTGATAGCTCTTAATAAGCTTGCTCGGGTTTAAACGGTTATCTATATTACACTATTGCCGCACGGGTTCATCATATTCATCTTCTATTTCTGAATTCTTAAATTAGTGTTTAGTTTTCATACTAGTACTATTCGATGGTACTAACGTCTCTTTTGCCGGGGGCGCTGCATATTTAAATGGATGTAGGTGGTTCCACAGCAGGAGATATTGATCAGTGATAGCATTACACCTTCTTCCCAGCTGACTTGGTGAGCCCCACTTAATCCCGGGGTCATGTATCTTTTGTTCTTTGTGTATTCTGTTTGAGGTATAGCCGAGGCCTTGTTGCCGGCATTATCATTGTACTCATCTTTATCTATAGAGGCTCCGTAGACATTGTGTGAGTTGTGTATTGGTGCTGGGAAAGACAAACTATGCTATGTTATGGTTGTATTACTTGTCCATTTGAAACTTTAAAAATGGTGAAACTTATGGTAAGAAATTGGTAATTGTATACATGGCCACTTTATTGTTTAATTAAGGAAAATATATATTCTATTTATTCATGAATGAGTTTGGGTAGAAGAAATCTAACAGGCTTGCTCGGTCGGGTTCACTCGATTGAGCGTCCGTCGCGCTCCTCGGTTTTGGGGCGTGATAGTAAAAGTGTGTCGTAAGCAAACTAATGCCAGATAAAAAATGAGATCATATTTTAAAGTATATAAAATAAGTTATAATGTTACATTGAAGGTTAAAAATATTGAATATCATGAATAACAAGTGCAAAGAGGATTTGAAGGTTCAGAAGCTAAAGGAATTGAAGAAAATAATATTTCGTCGAAAGTCGACAAGTTGGAAATGTTCGGACCATTCTTTGAATAATCCTATAAGGCCCAATATACCATGGGCTAAGCTTGCCTTTCTTGCTAAACCACATCACGCCCTTCATAGGCAACACCTTTCAGAATACTCAGTCATCAACCCAGAACTCTAAGTCTTGTCGCTGCACTTCAGAATATAAATTTCTTTAACAGCTTAAGAACAAGTTGCCTATGTCGGAGAATCACAGTGGTAGGTCTAGGCCAGGATTTCACGGCCTCAATTTTCTGAGTGTCTACCTTTATACCTTCATCGGATGCTACAAACTTCAACCTGAACTTACATTTAGAAAACTTAGCATACAACGTACGTTCTCGGAGGGTTTGGAGTACCGTTCACAGGTGGTTCGCATGCTGCTTCTCTGAACCTGAATAAACAAGAATATCATCAGTAAATATTATCACGAACAAATCTAATAATTTTTGAAATACGCTATTCATCAAGTCCATAAATACGACGGGTGCATTTGTCAACCCGAAGGACATGACAAGAAACTCGAAGTGGCCATATCGGGTCCTGAAGGCTATCTTCGAAATATCTTTCTCCCAAACATTGACCTGGTGGTACCCCGACCTCAAATCTATCTTTGAAAAGCATCTAGCCCCCTACAACTAATCAAACAAATCATCGATCCTTGGAAGTGGATACTTATTCGTAATAGTTACCCTGTTCAACTACCTATAATTGTTACACATCCTCAACGAGCCGTCTTTCTTCTGCACAAACAGTACTGTTGCACCCCAAGGTGAGGTACTGGGCTTGATGAAACCTTTCTCCAACAAATCATTTAACTACTCCTTCAATTTGGCAGGTGCCATTCTATACGGAGGGATGGATATTGGTTGAGTTCCTGGAAGCAAATTGATGCTAAAATCAATCTCTCGTTCTGGAGGAATACCTGGAAGCTTATCTGGAAACACATCTGCGTACTCTCTGACTACTGGAATAGAATGAAGTATAGATATCTCAGCATTTGCATCTCGAACTTGCACAATATGATAAATGCACCCTTCTGCGGTCATTTTCCTCGCCTTCAGATAGGATATAAACCTAACTCTGGGTGTCGCTACATTACAAGATAATTTGTGAATCAAAATATAAAACTGAATGAAAACTAGCTCTGCCTGAACATCAGTATAAAGCTGGGGCGACAAGGGCGTCACAACTACTACATTTGAAAAACCAACAAAAATATACATACGAGGCCTACAAGCCTAACATACTGCACTGATTGACAGGATATGTCTACAAGCCTCTACTGATGGATGTACTGTGGTCGGAATAGGGCCCCAACCTACTCCATAATATATATATATATATATATATATATATATATATATATATATATATATATATATATACACATACACACACACACAATATGTACCCCAAACTATAGACCCGACATCTCCAAAAGACGTGGAGCTTACCGATCAAGCTGAACACAGACAACACCTACGGAGGAGGTCTACCACTCTATCTATCTGAACCTGCATGCATGAAATGCAGCATCCCCAGGAAATGGACGTCAGTACAAAATAATATACTGAGTATGTAAGGTAATAGAATTACTGAAAGCTAAAACTAAACTGCTAATATAATAACTAAAAGTAACTAGGAGTCAAAGTTGATATGTAGATATACTTACCTGCTGATACTGACACACGACCTCCGTAGTAGTGTCAAATAGCCCGAAAATGTTACGACAAACGACCAGCCCAACACCCTGAATTTATGTGGTGTTTCTCAACACCCTTTATCCTCCAAAACTTCCCAACATAGTAGCAAAATACTCAATCCAACAGCAACATGAAACATCCCACAAAACAGTCCACTGTAAGTTGAATAACCCGAACTCATTTCTTCCGATCACCGTCACGTGAGTTCTTACAATTGTAGAACGACTTTCCATATATTTAAAGCAGAAAAAATGGATGAATGAGAGCAGTATACTTACCTTATTTTTTGAATATCTCAGCTCCTATCTTGGTTCTTCAAATCCTAGGTTTTCCTCCAACTAGAACTTGAAAAGAAGAGAGAATCACTTAGGGTTTGTGTTCAATGTTTGGGAGGATTTTTGTAGGGGCTTATCTCTGGTTTTTATGCCCTATTATCAGTATGATATATGAAGGAAATAGGCCCTTAAAATGTCTCTTTGGCCGACCCAAACTGGCCCCTTTTTGGACATATGCAGTCCTCTCATTTTAGCAAGTAGTTGACACACCTACTTGTCACCTGACAGTCTGTGCGGTCTCGTAAAGACGCATATATCTCTCTACTCCAATGTCGTATTAACAAACGGTTTAATGAGTTAGAAAATACAATCATTGATATTCAATTTTACTGGTGGATCACGTAGTAACTCTAAGTATATTGGGAGAAAATCGCAGTTACATTTGACCAAAACTTCGGTAAAACTTATGAACATAACTTGTGATGACTTTCATTGACTTTTGTTCCACAACTCGCTTGCCTTCAAAACATAATACATGACTATCATAAGACCAAAATAAATCATAACATAACCCTCTTATCATGTTAAGAACCTTAGTCTCACCCCAAAGGTACTGGTTATAACTTTCCTAACTTGTCAACTTTCGACAAAACACTATTTTGTTCAATCCCTTTAGCTTCTGAGCCATTCCAACCCTCTTTGTACTTGTTGTTCATGATCTTCAATATTTGTAACGTCTGAGGTACTTGATAACTTACTTTATATACTTTCAAAGATGATCTCATTTTTCGTCATACATTCGTTTACATACTACACACTTTTATGTACGAAAATATGGGGTGTAACATCATTCCCTCCTTAGGAACATTCGTCCTCGAATATTTACTCTTAGAGAATTTGGAAAATTTTACTAGAGTCTCCTCTGTACACTAGACTAAAACCAACCTTTACGTAGCCAGAAAATATACTATACATGCCACACATGGCCAATGTCCATAAATAGCAACACTTTGCCTCACACGACCGTTAATCATAAATACTGAATGTCAAAAATAAGAGCATACCTGATGACCTACTAGCCGGAATAGAGCTGTGCTGAAGTATCCCATCTCGAGCCATATCTTCAGTTTGAAATAGGTGGTGGTATTTAGACTTCATTTCTTGATCCTCTTGAAACGTCATCTCTTCCACGTTCTTGCTTTTCCATAAAACTATCACGGAGGCTACCTCCTTATTGCGTAGCTTGCGGATATTTTGGTCTAGGATGGCAACTAGAACTTTCTCGTACGATAAGGCTTCCATGATCTGTAGATCATCGGTGAGCACCACTCGAGTAGGATCGCCAATGCACTTTCGTAGAATAGATACGTGAAAAACCGGATTGACAGACTCCAATTTTGAGGGCAAATCTAACTCATAAGCTACTCGGTCCATTCTTTGAATAATCCTATAAGGCCCAATATACCGTAGGCTAAGCTTGCCTTTCTTTCCAAACCTCATCACACCCTTTATAGGCGCCGCCTTTAAGAATACACAGTCATCTACCCCGAACTTTAAGTCTTATTTCCGCACGTCAGAACATAAATTTTGACGACTCTGAGCTATCAACAGTCGTTCCTGGATATGCTTTACTTTCTCTACGGCATGTTGAACCAAGTCTGGCCCATGTAACCCAAGTTCTCCAACATAAAATCACCCTATAGGATATTTGCATTTACGCCCATGCAAAGCCTCATACAGAGCCATCTTGATACTGAAGTGGTAACTGTTATTATATGCAAACTCGATAAGAGGTAGATGCTCATCCCAGCTTATTTTAAAATCCAACACACATGTTCGTAACATAACCTCGAGCGTCTAAATTGTGTGCTCGGCTTGTCCATCAGTCCGTGAATAAAAAGCTGTGCTGAGATTCACAAGAGTCCTTAGACCTCTCTGAAATGACCTCCAGAAATATGCTGTAAACTGGGCCCTAAGGTCAGATATAATAGATATTGGTACTTCGTGTAGCCTCACTATCTCCTAAATATATAACTTCACATAATCATTGGCTGTATATGTAGATCTGACTGGTAGGAAATGGGGATTTCATGAGCCTATCGACTATCACCCATATAGAATCGAACTTACGATGAGAACGAGCCAAACCCATGATAAAGTCCATGTTTATCGCCTTCCATTTCCATCTCAGGATCTCTATAGTCTTCATTAGCCCTCCGGGCTTCTGGTGCTCTACCTTCACCTGCTGGCAATTAGGACACTAGGCGACAAACTCAGAAATGTTCTTCTTCATATCGTTTCACTAATACACATCCTTAATGTCATGATACATCTTCGTCAACCTAGGATGAATGGAGTACCACGGATAATGTGCCTCAGACATAATCCTTCCTCGTAGCCCTGCTACATCTGGGACACACAGACGTCCACTGTATCTGAGAACCCCATCTTCCTTTTGTTACAACCCAAATTCGCGTACCTTAGATCACGCCGTAAGTTAGTCGACGTAAATCCAAGAAGAGATTATCTTTGAGATGATAAGAAGTTAATCCTATTTGTCTTAAACGATACAAGGGTGTATAAGAGTGGTTAACAAGTATTAGAAGTTAAACGAATCAAGGATGTTGTAACCCGTATTTTCGGGTAACACTAGAGGTGATTAATTGTCCCAAGAGGTCATGTTTTAATGTATTTGAATCATATAATATCCGTATCATAAGTCTTGAAGTCAAGCGAGTTATGAAACAAAGTCGATAAAAGTTGTCGCAACTTACGTTTATAATTTTACTTAAACTTTAGGTCAAATGTTACTACATTTTTCTCCCAATATACTTGGAATTGTGGGGTGATCTACCTATCAAATTGAAGATCTATGAGTCTAGTTTCCAACGCATTAAACCTTTTGTCGATACGATCTCGAAATAGAGAGATATTCACGTTTTCGTGAGAGTGCGCCAAGCAGCTCTCTATGGGGCCCACATAGGCGGTTTAAGACATATGGATATATATAAGATACCTCAATCCCGTTTTAAGTCATTATTTTTCAGTATATTCAGACCTTAGAACCCTAGAAACACTCTCTCAAGGTTCTCTCATGATCCAAGGCCCAAACAAAGGGCAAACAACACAAATCAAGTGTCAGGAATCCCGTGGCGCTAGTAAGTTTCTTGTTCTTCTTGTTGTTGCTGATTTTTGTGTTGTTCCAGCTCGTGTGGGAGGTTGTTTTATGTGTTTTATGTTCTGTAAATACTCCTTCAAGTTTTTAATATCAACCCTAGGTGATTTCAAGTCTTCTAATGTAATTCTAGTGCCGAAAAATCCGAATTGATTGCTAGTTTCGCTTCCTTGTTCTTGTGGCAGAATTGGAGAGATATTTCGTGGAAAATTAAGGTCAAATTGGAGTTGTTATTTCTGTTTAAAGGTAAGGAACCTCGTACTCTATATATATATTTAAGATTATCCAAGTTGCGGCCAAGTCGTTGAAGCTAGAACTTGTGAAATATATATCGAAAGGCTTGGTAGTAATGTTGTTGGTTGGTGGACTATTTTGGGAGGCTCAATATGATTATTAATGATGTTGTTTGGGCTGTTTGGTGATTGTATTGGCTTGTGTGAAGTCATATAAATAGGGGAGGTGTTGTCCGTTTCATCGTAAAATAGGTTGTGGTCGATACATAATAGTTACGACGCTTAAACGATAATGATAGTGTCATTTCTCTTATTGTAGACTAAGGAGTCGTGACATTTGCATAGCTTGAGGTTGGGCATTATATACAAGGTATGTGAGGCTATCCCCTTCATTCTTTTGCACGACTCCGATTGTACATAATGTAATGAACGAGCTCCCAAAGATACTCTACTCTTAGAAGCTAGCAGTACTTACATTGCTGCCCTTCTTATGAAACGATTGATATTGATGTTAATTCTCTTATTCTTATATTATCAATGTTGTTGGTAGTTCCTGATTCTTATAAGATTCTTGACGAAGATTTAATCCTAATAACGTGTACGAAGGATACCGACCTTACGTCACTCCGAAAGGTTCAAAATGTGATTCCAATGAGTCCAGTATGCATCATATATATGTATCTATTTTACTCTACCGAGCCGTGCTATAGTTGGTCGGGTACGGCACCTATTGTGCAACCACTGATCAGTTGGGTTTTACCGAGCTCCACGTGGCTGGGTATGATTCTACGGAGCCCTATGATGGCCGGGTACGTTTTACCGAGCCTATTACGGCCGGGTACGATATGATGATGGTGATGCCCACAAAGGCATATGTTTTAAAAGTTTATGTATATATATGTATGTATCATGTGTTTCATGTCAGTAGCCCTCAGAGGTACCCAGATGTCACAGGTTGTATATTCCCTATCCCTGTTTACATTACTGTTCTTACTTATGCTTTCCTGCCTTACATACTCAGTACTTTATTCGTACTGACGTCCCTTTTATTTGTGGACGCTGCATGTCGTGCTGCATGTCCTGATAGACGGGTAGACGCAGCTCCCCCACCACAGTAGGCTGTCCAGTTCAGCGGTTATTGGCGAGATCCCTTCTCCGGACTTGCCGTGGTCTTGGTATGCATTTTTGTTATAGACATTATGGGTATGTCGGGGCCATGTTCCGGCAATGTTGTAGAACTTATGTTCCTTTAGAGGCTCATAGACAGGTGTCGACTCATGGTAGCTCATACCTTATATATAGTTTCTTGACAGTCTTGTCGTCCCATGTTATGTATGTTCATGACATTATCTTTCATTGTTGGATGTTCATGATCCATGTCTACCATTTATATTGATCTTGTCGGCCCTTAAAGATAATAAGGAAGGTTAGATAAAATGTACGTTGGTGCTCGGCAAGTATGGCCCGTGTGCTAGTCATGACCCTCCAGTTGGGTCGTAACACCTTTGAGCTATAACAACGACTTCTTCTGCTGCAGAACCCGCTCTCTCAACTCGACCAACTCTGGGTCATCGTACTGCATTTCCTTTACTTCAGCTATGAGAGATGATTTTTCAGTGTTTTGGATTACAACTCCACCATCGTCAAAATCTACTAACCGAATCCTAAACAATCCAATTGATGAAGCTCTCTAGCTAATTCTCGTTTCTTAGCCTCCACATGTGCTAAGCTACCCATAGATCGGCAACTTAAGGCATCAACTACAACATTAGCTTTCCCTGGATGGCAGAGAATGTTAATGTCGTAATCTTTCAATAACTCCTGCCATCGCCTCTGTCGCAAATTCTACATGAACACCATATAAATAATGCCGCCATATCTTAAGTGCATGGACAATCGCAGCTAACTCGAGGTCGTGTGTCAGATAATTCCTTTCATGCTCCCTAAACTGCCTTGAAGCGTACACAACTACTTTCCCATGTTGCATCAGGACATATCCTAACTAGACAACTAAGGCATCACAATACACGGCATCACCCTCTGGACCCTCTGGAAGTGTTAAAATTGGCGCTGAGGTCAACCTGTTCTTAAGCTCTTGGACACTCCGCTTACAATCCTCTGTCCACTGAAAGTTAGTTATTTTCTGCGTCAGCTTCGTCAATGATACCAAAAGTGAAGAAAAACCCTTTACGAACCTCTGGTAGTAGCCTGCTAAGCCTAGAAAGCTACGAACCTCTGTCATAGTGGTAGGTCTAAGCTAGGATTTCACGACCTCAATCTTCTGAGTGTCTACCTTTATACCTTCATCGGATAAAATATGCCCCAAGAATGCAATAGACTTCAACCAGAACTCACATTTAGAAAACATAGCATATAACTTACGATCATAGAGGGTTTGGAGTACCGCTCATAGGTGGTCCACATGCTCCTCCTCTGAATGTGAATAAACCAGAATATCATCAACAAATACTATCACGAACAGATCTAAAAATTGCCGGAATACGCTATTTATCAAGTCCATAAATACGGCGGGTGTATTTGTCAACCTGAAGGACATGACAAGGAACTCGAAGTGGCCATATCGGGCCGAGAAGGCTGTCTTCGGAATATCTTTCTCCCGAACTCTGACCTGGTGGTACCCCGACCTCAAATCTATCTTTGAAAATCATCTAACCCCTTCAACTGATCAATCAAGTTACCGATCCTTGGAAGTGGATACTTATTCTTAATAGTTACCTTGTTCAACTACCTATAATCGTTACACATCCTCAGCGAGCCATTTTGCTTCCGCACAAATAGTACTGGTGCACCCGAAGGTAAGGTACTGGGCCTGATGAAACCTTTCTCCAGCACATCTTTTAACTGCTCCTTCAACTCTTTCAATTCGACAAGTGCCATTTATACGGAGGGATGGATATTGGTTGAATTCCTGGAAGCAAATCGATGGTAAAATCAATCTCACTCTGGAGGAATACCTGGAAGCTCGTCTAGAAACACATATGTGTACTCTCTGACTAATGGAATAGACTGAACTGTAGGTATCTTAACATTTGCATCTCTAACTTGCACAATATGATAAAAGCATGCTTTTGCAATCATTTTCCTCGCCTTCAGATAGGAAATAAACCTACCTCTGGGTATCGCTATATTACCTACCCATTGAAGGACTGGCTCATCCGGAAAATGAAATCTGGCTGCCTTTGCTGGGTAATCAGCTGTGGCACAGCAAGATGCCAACCCATCCATGCCCATTATAGCATCAAAATCTATCATATCTAGCTCAACTAGATCTGTTGAGGTTTGACGACTACAAACTGTCACCGTACAACCTTGGTAAATCCGTCTAGTAATAATCGGTTCTTCCACCAATGTAGATACCGCAAAAGGATAACATAGTATTTCAGGCACTATACCAAACTTCCCCATGACAAATTGGGTAATATATGATAAAGTAGATTTGGGTCTATCAAGGCATAAGCATCGTGAGACCAAATGGTCAATATACCTGACACAACGTCTGGTGAAGACACCTGGTCCTGTCGACTAGCTAAAGCATAGATACAGTTCTGATTAACACCTGAACTAGAACCACTACCTTGACCTCTACCAGCTGGAGACTAAGACTCGTGCCCTAAAGGATGAATAGACATAGATGATCCTGATGTTGAACTCGTTGGTTGTGCCATGCCCCCAAAATCTCTATTCGGGCAATCTCACGTCATATGCCCCGGACACCCACATGTATAACAAGCATTGGAACCTGCACGACATTGGCCCAAGTGTCCTCTATCAAAGATGTCACACCATGGCAAAAATGACCATGTATGCCCAGAACTACCTGTCGCTGAATACTCGACACCTGTGAGCTCTTTCCTGATCCTGACTGAGCATAGAGGTCATACTTGTATCCTTGTAACTCAGGCGGTGGAGGCCTAGGTGGCCGTCTGAAATACTAGGGCCTATAAATACCTTGAGAGTGCTCCCGAGACCTGGCAAATCTAATCCTCTTATGCTGCCCATGCTCACGCCTCTCTGTACCCTGCTACCGATGCCTTCCCTTTTCTATATTCTAGGCGAAGGCCTAAATCCGGGAGATATCCATACTATCCTGCAATGTAGCAGTGGCACATGCCTTGGTCAACTCTTGGGCCAACCATGATATAAATATGTGGATCTTGTCCCACATAGTAGCAACTACGGAAGGAGCATATCTGGCCAATGAGTCAAAATGGAGACTATACTCTCGAATGCTCATATTGCCCTGCTTGAGGGCTAAACCTGATCGACTCAAGCATGTCGGATCTCTCGCGGTAAGTACTGGTCAAGGAAGGTATCTAAAAAATTCTCCCAAATAGCTGGAGGTGCATCACATCCACTGGACCTGTCCCATCCCTCGTACCAAAGGATGGTTATATCTCAGAGTCGAAAAGCTGCTAGCTCAACTGACTCTTTCTCCGTGGCATGCATAACCCGAAAGATCCTGTGAAGCCGATCTATGAAATCCTGTGGGTCCTCCCTCTAATCTGTCCCTATGAACTCTGGGGGACTCAAGGCAATAAACTCTCGAACGCTTGAACTCCCAGACCCTTCAGAAGATCCTGCACTAGTTGATGCTCTAACCTATTGCTGGGTAGCTACCAACTATGTCAACAAATGCACTGCACTCCTCAATTCCTGATCTGATAGAAGTGGAGGGGGAACAAGATGTGTGGTATCCTTAGGAATCTCCTCAAGTGGTGGAGGAGCCGGTATTGGATGAGTAGGGGTCTCGCCCTAGGCCTCAGACTAGGCCTCATCTACTGGGGGTACCCTACTGGTCCCCCCAACCGCAACTGTATCTCTCCTCTGACTAGCCGTAGTCTTTCTAGTCATCGTCATCTCTGTATGCAAACACCAACACGTAAGCTTAACTAAAATTTCCTATAACTCAATTCTACAACATGATTTATATTTGAAAGAAGGGTAACCGACTCATAAATGACATGTAGTTCCCTGCTTATATAATGTAGTGCACAATACATTTATAAACAAGACCCTATTAGACACGGCTTGTGGACTCCCTAGGATAGAATTGCTCTGATACCAATTCTGTCATGCCCCAAACTTAGGAAGGGGCGAGACCGGCTCCCGGTGCCTCACTTAACCGAGTGTACCAATTTGAGTCAAGGGACTCTGAACATATAATGTCATACTTGGGCCATAGGGCCACATTTCAAGATAATTTGTGAAACAAAATACAAAACTGATTGGAAACTAGCTCTGACGAATATCAATATAAAAAAAGCTGGGCCGACATGGCCGTCATAACTACTACATCTGACAAACCAACAAAATATACATACAAGGCCTACAATCCCAACATACTGCACTAACTGACAGGTTACATCTACAAGCCTCTACTGATGGATGTACTGTGATCAGAACAGGGCCCCAACCTACCCATAACCTATATACATATATACAAAAGATGTATACAAAACCCTAGACCCGTCATCTCCGAAGGACGTGGAGCTTACCGATCAAGATGAACACTGACATCACCTACGGACAAGGTCTACCAGTATGTCTATCCGAACCTGCATGTGTGAAATGTAGCGTCCCATGAAAGGGACGTCAGTACGAAATAACGTACCGAGTATGTAAGACATTAGAATAATTGAAAGCTGAAACTAATTGATAATATAATAACAGAAAGTAACTAGGAGTCAAAGATGATTTGGAGATATACTTACCTGTTGATACTGACTCAACTCTCTCAATATAGTAAGTAAAATAGCTGTCCGGCCCTATAAGGCTCGGAACATGTAAATGCTCGACTGTAGTAGGCTCTCTCATAGGCGCTCGACCATACTAGGCTCGATATCTCAGCCATACTAGGCTCGGTATCTCGTCCATTATGGGATCGCTCATAGGCTCTCTGCCATAGTAGGCTCGGTATATAACATACCATCTAGTCAGAGGTTGACCAATAGGGGCCTGCGCATCGATTATAGCTCGATGGTGGTGAAAATACTAAATTACTGTCTATATATATAGACCCTCTACTCTCTTTAATGGAAGAAGACAATACATAACTGAATATAATGTCCCAATAAAGGATAATACGATAAATTATGAGGCTAGGATAAGGTATATAAATTCAGGAATACGAACTTCTCGTTATGGCTCATTATCAAACACATGTAGTTACAGGATCAGACCAAAATGAAGGCAAGGTTAAGCCTTAACATACCTTATCACAATCTTTCCAATAACTACGTTGAACTCATCTATTCGCACCTTAACCTACAACAACGATAATAATACTATCATTAAGTTACGAAAGGTACAACTATCGTACAACGAACGACAAACTTATTTTATATTAAAACGGGCAGCTTCTCCCCTATAATCTTTACTTCGTCCCGATTCGAGATAACACCAACAGAACAAGAACAACATATATACATTATTTTCCAACCTTATATACACCACAAAATACTACAAAACAACCCAGCACACCCTAATATCTTCAAACACAAAACGACCACCGTAGTAGTGTGAGACAAAACTCTCTTTATTACCAGCCCACCACCATACATTTATGTGGTGTTTCTCCACACCCTTTATCCTCCAAAACTCTCTTCAACAGTAGCAAAACAAGCAATCCAACAGCAACACAAAACAGCTCACATAACAGTCCACTACAAGTTGAATAACTCAAACTCACGGCTTCCGATCACCGTCCCGTGAGTTCTTACAATTATAGAATGACTTTCCATACATTTCCAGTAGAAAAAATGGATGAAAGAGAGTAGTATACTTTCCTTATTTGTTGAATATATCAGCTCATATCTTGTTTCTTCAAACCTTAGGTTTTCCACCAGCTACAACTTGAAAAGAAGAGAAAATCACTTAGGGTTTGTGTTCAATTTTTGTGAGGATTTTTGCAGGGGCTTATCTTTGGTTTTTGTCATGCACCAAAATCGAGGAGCACGACTGATGCTCAACCGAGTAACCCGACCGAGCAAGCCTATTAGATTCCTTCTACCCAAACTCATTCATGAATAAAGAGAATATATGTTTTCCTTAATTAGGCAATAAAGTGGTCATGTCTGCAATTACCAATTTCTTACCATAAGTTTCACCATTTTTAAAGTCTCAAATGGACAAGTAATACAACCACAACATAGCATAGTTTGTCTTTTCCAGCACCAATACACAAACCACACTATGTCTACGGAGCCTCTATAGATAAATAAGGGTGCAATGATAATGCCGGCAACAAGGCCCCGGCTATACCTCAAATAGAATACACAAAATACAAAAGATTCATGACCCCGGAATGAAGTGGGGCTCACCAAGTCAACTGGGAAGAAGGTGCACTGCTATCACTGATCAATATCTCCTGTTGTGGAACTACCTGCATCCATTGAAAGATGCAGCTCCCCCGGCAAAAGGGACGTTAGTACTGTCGAATAGCACTAGTATGTATAACTAAACACCCTCTCAATAGAATGACAAATAATACGAACAAAATTATCATAATATGAAAAGAAACTTTAATCAACATCAAACCTCAATTTAGGATCAAGACATTGTTCAAATAAATTTCCATATCTCACATTGGGAGATTTTTAGTATCGATATACCATTATCCACAATACTATTATTCACAATACCATTATTCACAAAACCAGTACCACCGTACTCTTAGCACGGAGTCTGATCACGACCCGATCGGCTAGGCTATCCATTAGGGACATCGACCACAATCACAATTTCAATTATAATTTCCAGCACAATCACCACCATGTGTGCGGCATGGTGTCCGATCGCGACCCGACCGACTAGGCTGTCTTATTTGAGACATCAACCTTTTTAAATCAATCATAGCATTTCATATTACTTTCACATCTTTTCATTTCATTGGTACTAATGGCCATAATTATAAGGTCATTCTTGGCACGTTGGCCATATTCAGTATTTTATGCTCACCTTATTAATTTCAAATATCATTATCATCACCAACAACAAATACAACTCAAATCAAGGTGTGTAGTACAAATGTGAGCAATTTAGAGTCGAAAGCACATAGAGATATTTCACAAAATTTGGCATAATAGCCTTCATTTGAACTTGACTTAAAGTCGAAACATTATTAATGCATAACCCGTATTTTAGCACATCCTAAATTGGTAACATAACATGAATAAAGCATTTAGGATGCTTGTTGAATATATATCCTTCAACCCAATCTTACTCGGAATGGCCAGTCTCATAATGAATCACTCGGGACTTACATAATTTACATGAATATCGTAGGATTTAATTCTAAGAGAAGAGTTTAGCCAATATACCTCACTTGAGATTCCTTACAATCTAAATGTTTCATAATTCTTAGCAACTTCAATCTATTGTATAAATATAACAAATTGAATCAAAATTAGGAAGGTGATCATGGTTCGAGCTCATTTGAGCATTTTATCAAACACTAAGTGTGCATTAAGGTTCCAAGGTCCTTTTATGGAGAATTCCATCATCCCACAACCCAATCTTTACCATTTTTATCTCAACAATCTTCCTACACCCTTTGATAACACATGCATGTAAAATAAACAACTCTCATGCCCAAAAATTATCTTACTGGTTACCCATTTTCAGAAAATTTCGAAATTAGGGTTTAGGGTGTAGAATCTTACCTCTAGGATGAAGACCTAGTGAGCTTCCCTTCTTAATCTTCCAAAACTTAAGCAAGAATTGAAGAATAATTATTGAAGAACACCTTCTTACTCTAGGGCACTCTCTCACTCTAGAATATCAGATTATGGCTAAAAAATGGCCCAAAGAGTGTATTTAACGAAATAGGGCTGGGTTTTAAAAACCCAAAAATGGAGCTCCGGAACAAGGTATGCGATCACATATGCGATTGCATAACCGATATGCAGACCGCATATCGGTCGAATAATTGGTTACAAAATAGCCAAAAGAACTGCCTGTGTATGCGGTCACTATGCGGTCCGCCTAACTCTTATGCGGTCACATAATGCACCGCATAACAGTTATGCGGTCGCATAGTCGACCGCATAGTTGCTTCCAACTGACCCAATACTTTGAAATTTTTTCTAGGGTGTTACAGTTTTTATGCCCTATTATTAGTGTGAAATATGAAGGATATATCCCCTTAAAAGGCCTCTTGGGCCGACCCTAACTGGCCCCTTTTTGGACATATATAGTCCTCTCATTTAAGCAAGTAGGTGACACACCTACTTGTCAAACGAGTAGTCTGCGCAGTCTCGCAAAAATGCATATATCTGTCAACTCCGATGTTGTATTGACAAACAATTTAATGCGTTAGAAATATACTCATACATCTTTAATTTGACGGCTGGATCACCCCATAAATCTAAGTATATTGGGAGAAAATCGCAGTGACATTTGACCTAAATTTTAGTAAAACTTATGAATGTAACTTGTGATGACTTTCATCGACTTTTGCTCCACAACTCGCTTGCCTTCAAAATATAACACGTAAATATAATAAGACAAATAAATCATAACATAAACCTCTTATCATGCTAAGAACCCTAGTCTCACCTCAAAGGTATGGGTTATAACATTCCCAACTTGTCGACTTTCGAGAATCAAACATATCAATGTATGATGACAACTTTCTTTTTACATCAATCTATTATGCTACCAGCAACTCAACAAAACATGAGATGCCAACTCAACTCAAGTAATCCCATCCTTGCAAAATAAATTGTCAAATAACTATAGAGGCATAGATTAATATGTAATGTGCAAAGTGAAAAAAGAAAAATGTACGACAACTCTAAAGAATTCACACGCAAAATCAAGGTAGCACCGAGTTTAGAAAACAAGTCATCAAATAGAACCTCGTGCCCACACAAAATAACAGTTGCCACCCGTATCGCTCCGTCGTGACAAAACCAATACCCCGCCATGTAAATCCCGCCTGACAAAATAACAATATCCCCCCTTGTTGCTTCGGTTTAACAATACCCCACCTTGTCGCACCTCCCTGACAAAATAACAATATCTCGCCTTGTTGCTCCAGTTTAGCAATATTTCCGTCCGAACACAACAACATCAATCACAATCGCACTGCACAAACCTCGTGCCAACACCCAATAATCCGCCCAACAAGTCCACATATTCCAAAATACAATAGTGCAAAATAAAAAATTATAATCAAGAAGCATACCCTCATAACTCATCAATAAAGTGTAGACAGACTTATTCAACAAAAGTACAGATATGGTTCAACATATAAAACTTGACTACGGTGAAATCAGATATATCAACCAAGTTCAAGTAGTAATACAAAGGATCACATATGTGTCACAGAGTTCACACGTCCCAATTAAGGCATAACACATGAACAAGTACCAATGTTTTCTCATAACATACATGTATCTACCTCCGAGGCAAGCATAGCATAAATCTCAAGATTTGCTCATCATGTTCAACATAAGGTACCAATTGCCTCAACATTTCTCTAGCATGGTTTAATGTACTCACGTAGTTGATTAATTGAATGGTACATAGAATCAAGTAAAACACACAACCAAACAAGGAATATAGTAATCTAAAATCTTCCCCGAGCATGAATACCCATAGCACATGTATATAAGCTCGTCACTTCATTTATACATCACCCCACATGCAATAAAAAATATTAATTAGTAGGAAAATTCCCCTAAATGAAAGCTAGGAAAGATACGTACCTTAAACAAGCCAAACCAATACTTTAAAAATGCCTTCCCGCGCGAATCAACCTTCAACCAGCTCAAATCTAGAAAAAAAAAACAACCCAATAACATCAAATATTGTCATAGGAATCAAACCGAAACGATAAAGGTCAGATATTTAATCAAATACTCAAAGTCAACCAAAAGGTCAACGTGGGCTCGCACCCCAAAACCCGATAAAACTCACAAATCCCAAATTCCATTCGAATACGAGTCCAAATATATAATTGTTTTCCAAATCCAACCCCAATTTCATGTTCGAAACCCCAAAATTCATTCTCTTAAGTTCAAGTCAAAACCCCCCAATTTCTTCTCTTCAAATCCTTGATTTAGGTGTAATAATCCATGAAAAAACAAAATGCATAATCAAAACAAAGTTAAAATTACTTATCCGCAAGATTTGGATATTTATCTCATCCAAAATCGCCTTGTTCTCCAAGAACTCAAAAGTGAAGAAAATGAACACAACATCCTAAATTCGATGTTTTAAATCCCTGCCAATCGTCCGTCTTTGCAATCATGGTCACCAACATCGCGATCATGGTTAACCTAATTCCCAACAAGATTTTTTCCTTCACGATCGCGGCCAAGAAGCTTTGTGATCGCGATGAACAATCCTGCAAAATAGTCGCTCAACTCTTTCTAGATAGCCTCTAGTGCAATGACCATAACTTTTCGTACAAAACTCCTAATGACAAACAGTTTAATTTTCTGAAAACTAGACACAAAGGGATACAACGTTAATTTTAGATCACCTCAAAATTTCTTATAGATTGCAAGATATAAGCTCCAAAATTCTGCCAAGGGACAACAGAAATTTCTTCTTTGAGATCGCGAGTTGTCCCTCTACGAACTGCTATAATAACTCCCAAACTGCAATTCTAAAGGGACTAAAAAAGGTCCAAAACAACCCGAATCACACCCAAGGCCCCCCGGACCCCGTCCAAGCATACAAACATGTCCCAATACCACATGCAAACTCATTCATAGATTTGAAATGCCACAATTCACATCAAAACCGAGAATTAAACTCCAAAACTCATCATGTAACCTTCAAACTCAAAAAACTTAAATATTCACAACCAAGCGTCCGATTCATACCAAATCAATTTCCAATGAAACTAAACTTTGCGCACAAGTTTCAAATGACAAAACAGATCTATTCCATGTCCCGAAATAACAATCTGAACCCGATAGCTACACAGTTAACTCATGATCAAACTTATGAAACTTTTAAACTTTCAAATTGCTACCTTTCAACAAAAGAGCCAAATCATCCCAAGAACCTCCAAATCCAAAATCGGACGTAAGCCTATGTTCCAAAATCACCATACGAACCTATGAAAAATATCAAACTATGAACCCGAGACCGCTTACTCAAAAGTCAAACTTTGGTCAACTCTTCTAACTTGAATATTCCAAATTGAGAATTACTCTTCCGAAATAATCCCGAAATTCCTGAAAATCAAAACCAACCATGCACATAAGTCGTAATGAATCTATTCAAGACCTCAAACAACCGGACAGAATGCCAATGCACGAAATGACCGGTCGGGTCATTATAGATGCAAAGATTGCTTGGCAGTTTAATATTTCGAAGGGTTAGCTCATTTTATTTGGATAATTGGAGCTCGATGAGAGGCTACGTTTTGAGGGATTTTTGCCACACTTTAGAGAGTAAATAAACTCTACTTGATTTTGATGTTAGATCTTATTTCCTCATGGATTATTACACCTAGACTATGTGATTTGAAAGAGAAATTTAGGGGGTTTCAACTATGATTTTGGAGAGTAATAATTGGGTATTTGGCGATAAATTTGAAGTCGGATTTGGATGCAACTTCTATATTTTGACTCATAGTAGAATGGGTAACCGGGATTTGTGAGTTTGGTCGGGTTCCAAGATGTGGGACCAGGTTGAATTTATGGCTGACTTTGTATACTTGTAAGAAGAACGAAGCTTTATTGTTTGGGGTAGTTTCCTATATCTTTATTTGATGTTATTAAGTTGTTTTTGGCTAGGTTTGAGCCATTCGATGGTCGATTCACGTGGGAAGGCATTTTAAGATTATTAATTTGGCTTGTTTGAGGTATGTATCTTTATTTGACTATATTTGAGGCATTAGTAGCTTGAATTGTTGATGATGGCTACGTGACAATGGTGACGTATATGTGGGGGATGAACGTGTGTGTGTGCGTTGGGTTTTCATCCATGCTCGGGGTAGTGCTTTGGATATTGTATGCCATGAATTGAATACTATGCTTTTTGCTATCATGCTTCATTTGTTTGTACCTCTTTGTGAGTTATTTGAATCATGATAGAGATTATATGTAGGCTAATCTCATGTTCAATCATGATAATTGCTATTTTGTGGCGTATTCGTCTAATCTAAGCTTTGGTAGCACACTTCGCACAAGCATAAACCTTAGCATGTCACTTTTATCAGTCTATGAGCATGTGATTTGATATCCATTATTCGTATACATGTATTCTTGTATATGCTTTTTGTGTGATATGGACTGGATTGGTAGCACATGAGTAGTCTGTGTGGGTTGAGTGATGATAGCACGTGAGTGGTCCATGAGGTTGATATACTATGGCATGTGAGTTTTTTGTGCAGCGTGTGGATAAAGATCCATCCCCCTAGGGTCGTCCTCTCATGTTTCTCTCTTGATGACGTAAACGCGGTATGAAGAAAGCTGATTAGTGTTTTCTTTTTGCATCTTTTATCTAGTTGAAAATACCTTGGTTGTGTACATATTTTTATCGCATATCTTCTCTATATGTTAGTCTTGAAATGTATACATCTTTATGCATATCTCCTCAATATTCCGTTTGACTAAAAGGTGAATGGCACGGTACATATCTTCTCTATATGTTAACTTGTGCACATTGATTTGATTGTCAATGCATATCTTCTCTGTATGCTAACGTTGGTAATCTTTTTGTGAGAAATGCATATCTTCTCTATATGCTGAGCTGTTAAACTATATAAGACTTGGCACATCTTCTCTATGTGCACTATTTTGGTTATATCTATTTTCCATGATTAGTTCGGTACTGTTGTTGTGTACCTATATAATTATTAACTGAGCAAGTCGTTAGTGAGTATCCTATTTTCCATGCTTAGTTTGGTACTATTGTTGTGTACCTGTATAATTATTAACTGAGCAAGTTGTTAATGAGTATCGTCGAAGTTAATCATGATACTTATGGAGTACATGGGGTCGTTTATACTCATACTATACTCTGCACTTAATTGTGCAGATCCAGGTGTTGGACCTAGCTAAGAGCTGTGCTGGTTTGTGCTGAGTTGCTAAGAGACAAGGTAGAGTTGCACTTTGATCGCAGTCCCTAGTATATCATTCCATAATTGTTACCGTTGTTGTTATTCAGATAATACTTTTATATTATCATACTTGTACTCAGTTGTAGAGATCATGACTTTGTATTACCAGTTCGGGGAGATTTATGTATTGTCACATTATTATTTAGGATAATTGGCTCTTAGGCGTGTATTATTCTGTAATTTGTTATCTTGTTTTGTTATTGTTATGCTTGGATTTCCTAGAAAATCTCCATCACGACTGGATGGGTGGTTTTGGGTCATCACAAGTTAGTATCAGAGCCCTGAATTCATAGGTTCTATACGTCATGAGCAAGTTTAGTAAAGTCTTGCAGATCGGTAGAGCGGCATCTGTAATTATCTTCGAGATGCTACCAAACTGTTAGGAAAACATTCACTTTCTATCATTCTTATAGTGCGAATATATTATTTCCGAAGTTTTAACATTTATTCTTCTATTCTCAAATAAATGGTAAGGACACATCTTGTGGGATCAGTTGAGCAGGCACCAATGACTCCTGCCAGGGCTATGAGAGGCTTGAGCCGAGATGGGGGAT
Source organism: Nicotiana tabacum (assembly GCF_000715075.1). Classification (NCBI taxonomy): domain Eukaryota; kingdom Viridiplantae; phylum Streptophyta; class Magnoliopsida; order Solanales; family Solanaceae; genus Nicotiana; species Nicotiana tabacum. The sequence goes on from NC_134098.1 coordinate 35,402,432, forward strand.
GCACCGCAACAAGAGCCCCTGCTAGAGCAGCAACTATAGAGACACCATTCGCTCCAATCGAGGAGCAGGTTCTAGAGTATGTAGAGCCGGTGGGACCAACATAGGCTCCAAGGGTACATGTTGGTACGCCTAGTATTCATGAGACTTTGGCTCAAATTTAGAGTGTGCATACGAGTTTGGCTCAAGCGAGTATGATACCAGTTGCACCAACTATCTCATAGGCTAGGGGAGGAGCCCAGACTCCCGTCGCCGCACACTTGAGCAGGCGGCTCAGGGTTATCAAATAACAAGGTTCTGCCACTGCAGTTAATTATTGCGGTTAGATCTCGATTAAACCATCCTTGACTGTTGAGGAGCAAAAGAGGCTGGAGAGATTTAAGAGACTACATCCTCCTCATTTTGGTGGATAACCTACTGAGGATGCACATGGTTTTCTTGATCAGTGTCCACGGATTTTATGCCCTTTGGGATTATTGGATTTAAATGGAGTTGACTTTACTACTTTCCAATTGACAGGGCCAACCTACAGGTTGTAGAAAACCTATGAGTTGAGTTGGCCAGCTGGCGCAACACCCCTTTTATGGCATCAGTTCTTAGTTCTCTTCTTAGAGAGGTTTATTCTAGTGACTTGTAGAGATGATTTGCGGAGTGAGATTGAGTATCTACATGAGGAGAATTTGACTGTGACCCAGTGTGAGATGAGGCTCATAGAGTTAGCTCGCCATGTTGTGTTTTTTGTACCCTACTAAGAGAGAGAGAGCCAGGAGGTTCATTGATGGACTCAACTAATTGTATGGGATATGGTATGTTCCGAGAGGCTGAGACTAGTGCTAGTTTCTATAGGCGGTTAAGATTGCCAGGTGGTTAGAGTCTATTTGCAGGCTAGAGCAAGAGGAACGGGAGGCTAGGACACCCCGTGGTTTGGTGGATTTGGTGGTGCCTCATCTGGAGTCCACTCACATTACAGCATATGACATCCTTTCAAGCCCGCTCAGGCAGCTCGTCAAGTTCCTCTTGTTCCGTTAGTTAGCCACGGCTCATATAGTGCTCGCCTAGGCCGGTCATATTTCAGTGTGCTGCCAGCACTTAGTTCATACCAAGCTCCATCTGCTCAAGGTTTCACAAGCAGATATTCGGGTTCTCACGGTCAGTAACCTCGTTAGAGGAGGGGTTGTTTTGAGTGCGAGGAATTGGGTCATCTCAAGAGGGATTGCCCTAGGCTTCTAAGTAGTGTAACACATTGGGGTATGCAGTCATTGGCTTCAGCACCAGCAACTACACCATCCGCACAGCCATCTAGGCATAACTAGCTAGGGGTGGAGCTCAGTCTGTTCGAGGACTTCATAAAGGGGGAGGCCAGTCAGGTGGGGGTTAGGCCCATTGCTATGCATTTCCAACCGGGTCAGAGGAAGTTGCTTTCAATGTCGTGATCATATGTATTTTTTTAATGTGTCACAGGGATGCTTGAATATTATTTTGCCGTGGTTCAACTTATTCTTTTGTGTCATCATATTTTTGTCGTTATTTGCATATGCTTCGTAGTTCTATTGATATTCATGTGCATGTGTCTACACCTATTGGTGATTCTATTATGGTAGATAGTGTGTATCAATATTGTGTGGTTACCATTGTGTTATGAGACTAAAGTTGATCTTTTGTTGGTCGATATGGTTTATTTTAGTTGATTTTGGGTATGACGTTGGCTATGCCAAGTAGCTACCATTGATCAACCTTATTCATGCACATCAATCAAAGATCTTGCTTACCGGATAACTTTTATGGTGAAGGAGAGAAAGTTTGACAAACTAAGAAAGTCTCGTTGAAAGCAGTAACTCAGACTATGACGACTATTTTCACTAGTTTCAAAGGCTTGATTCACCCTTGGGATTTTCTTGTACAGTCAAAGAAGATCTATTCCGTAAAAGATGAGATTAGTAAATGATAATTCACTGAAATTTCATCTTTGTGAGATCGTCAATATTGTACCGAGGGCATCTTTAGAGTATACCGGATCAGTATAGCTATCCTTCTTCTGACACAACAATGCAATTTGAAATAGTATCAAAAGTAAGTACTAAATAATTTCTTTTTTCCTTTACTTGTTGATGTAAAATCATCTTCCATTCAATAGAAAATTCTTTCAATTCAACGAAAGAGATTCTAATATTCACACAATTTAAGTAGATGCGAGGTATAGAAATCTGCTTTTCGTAGTTGCCTACGGATTAATCGACATTTTCCACAAATTTTACGAACAAAAGCTCTTATTTTCATATTTCTCATTTCTTTCCTTAATTCTGAATTTATTTCTCGGAAGAAAATACGTTTCTTGAAATTTTTCATCTCGAATTGTATTCCCACTAAAGGAATGGTAAAGTTGAAAAACTAATCCTTCAAATCCTTGTTGTGGAATCGATAAATTATACTCCATTTGGTTGAATCATAAGGACTTACTTCAATTTTGACTCTATCTCCTAACATTATCCATATATAACTATGCCAGATCTTTCCTAAAATATAATTTATAATCAGATCTAAATGAACCAGGAACAAACCGTTGGGAAGCGATTCAGTAAATAAAGCTTCACGAGTCCATTTTGGTTCTTAAAGTCCACTTGAGGTATCAACTAATAAGAAAGATATTAGACAACCCCCCTTTTTCTTTTTCACTAAATAGAAGTTTCGAATCCAATTTTGATATTAAAAGGATTACCAGATATAACACAAAATCTCTCCACCTATTCCTTCTAGTCGAGCCTCTCAGTATATCATTATACCTCGAGAAGTAGAAAGAATTACAATCCCCATTCCACCTAAAATTCGCAGAATTCATTGATAATTAGCATAGATTCGTAGACCGGGTCAACTGATTCGTTTTAAATTTAAAATATTTCTATAGGGTCTTTTCCTATTCCTTCTATGTCGCAGGGTTAAATCCAAAAAATATTTGTTTTTTTCTCGATGTTTTCTCACGTTTTCGATAAAACCTTCTCGTAAAAGTATTTGAAAAATATTTTTGGTAACATTAGTAGATGCTATTCGAACCACACTATTTTGATCCATATCAGTATTTCGTATAGAAGTTATTATCTTAGCAATAGTGTCCCTATCCAAATTTGAGATAATCAATGTGTTTTTTACTAATTAATCTATTTCTTTCAAATACCCCACTAGAAAGAGATCACAATTTCATTTTATAGCCTTCGTGAGAGATGTTTGTGCTGATAATTCTACTGTGAGTTAGTTCCAGTAGTGAGAGAGTTCCTAAATATGTGTCCTATAGACCTACCAGGCATTCCACCCATATCTATTCCGTTGTATAGCATGGCTCCAACAAAGTTGAAGGAATTAAAGGAACAGTTGCAGCTATTGCTTGGTAAGTGTTTCATCATGTCGAGTGTTTCACCTTGGGCTGCACCGCTTCTCTTTGTAAAGAAGAAAGATGATTTGATGAGGGTGTGCACTGACTATAGACAATTTAACAAGGTTACCATAAAGAACAAGTATCTACTGCCACATACTGATGATTTATTTGATCAGCTTCAGGGTGCAAGGGCGTTCACAGAGATTGACTTGACATCGGGTTATCACAAGTTGAAGATCAGGTCTTCGAACATTCCTAAGATGGCTTTCAAGACTTTTTATGGCCACTATGAGTTCATCGTAATGTCTTTTGGGTTGACTAATACCCCAGCAACTTTCATGCACTTGATGAACAACATGTTTTGGCCTTATTTGGATTCCTTCATCATTGTGTTCATTGATGACGTATTGGTGTATTCCCGTAGTAAGGAGGAGCACGAGCAACATTTGAGGATTGTGCTTCAAATTATAAGGGAAAAGAAGTTATGTGTTAAATTCTCCAAATGTGAGTTTTGGTTGGATTCAGTAGTATTCTTGGGCCATGTGGTGTTTAGTGATGGGATCAAGGTGGATCTATAAAAGATTGAGGCAGTTGGAGTTGGCCTAGACCTTCTACCACTACTGAGACCAGGAGTTTCCTATGTTTGACGGGGTATTATCATCACTTTGTGGAGGGGTTCTCATCTAGTGAAGATCCATTTACCAAGTTAACTAAGAAGGGCGCTTCGTTCAGATGGTCGACCAGTGTGAGGAGAACTTTCGCAAGCACAATGTGCTTTGACTAAACTCCAGTTTTGGTTTTTCCTTCAAGATCGGGGTCATATACAATTTATTGTGATACTTCACGTGTTAGTCTCGGCTGTGTATTGATTTAGGATGGTAAGGTGATTGCCTATGCTTTATGCAGTTGAAGCCCCATGAGAAGAACTATCTAGTGCATGATTTGTAGTTAGCAGCTATTGTGCACGTGCTAATGATGTGGAGGCATTATCAATATGGCATGTCTTATTATGTGTATATGGATCATCAGAGTCTTCAACATTTGTTTAAATATAAAGATTTGGATTTGAGGCAATAAAGGTGGTTGGAGCCATTGAAGATTATGATATCACTGTTCTCTATCATTCAAGAAGGCTAATGTGGTTGCAGACACCTTGAGTAAAAATGATGAGATTATGGGGAGTCTTCCTTCCATTCCAGTTGGGGAGAGACCTTCATATATGGATGTTTAGGCGTTGGCCAATAGGTTGTTGAGGTTGGATATTTTGGAGCCAAGCAAAGTCTTGCATGTGTTGTATCTCAATCATCCTTGTTTGAGTGCATTAAGGCTCGCTAGTATGATGATCCCCACTTGCTTGTCCTTATGGACACGATGAGGATAATGAGGTGACTATTGGTGATCATGGGGTATAGAGACTTTAGGGTCAGATTTGTGCTCCTAATGTTGATGGCTTGAGAGAATTGATTCTTGAGGAGGCCCAGGGTTTGTGATATTCTATTCATCCAGGTGCTACGAAAATGTATCGTAATTTGAAACAGCTTATTCGTGGAGAAGTGGTAGATGCCATTTGGTCCGATGCCTGTTGGGTGTAGATGCATGTAATGTTTGTGGCGAGTCAGACGATTTTATGAGAGATTTCCCGTATAGGGGTGGTAGTGGTACAACTCAGCCAACAAGATCATTTACAGCTTCATCAGCACCAGTACGCCCGCAAGGGCATGTTCCTCAAACACCGGATGGCCGTGGTAGAGGCCGAGGCGGAGCTCCTACTACAGGCGTTCCCCAGAAATGCACCTATGCTCTGTATGGTCGTCAGGATTGGGAGGCTTCATCATACGTGGTTACAGGTACCTTTTCAGTAAATTCTCACAACGTGTATGTGTTGATAGATCATTGTTCTACAATATCATATGTTACTCACTTTGTTGCTACTAAGTTTGGGATAGAACAAGAATTCGTTTAACCTTTTGAGGCAACCACCCAATTGGTGATTCAGTAGTAGCTAGGTTTAGAGGTTGCACTGTATTGGTGTCCGTAGTACTACTGGTGACTTGATTGAGTTAGAAATAGTTAACTTTGATGTTATACTTGGCATGGATTGGTTGTTTTCTTGGTATGCTAATATTTTCTATAGAGCGAAGACGATCCAGTTCAATTTTCCAGAAGGGTCATCTATAGAACGGAAAGGTATTTTTACATAGCAAAAAGGTAGATTTATTGCGTACCTTAAAGCGAGGAAGATGATCGCCAAGGGATACTTATATCATATAGTTCATGTTCCAGACAAAGATAAGGGGATGCCGACTCTTGTATCAGTTCCAGTAGTTAATAAGTTCCCTGACATAATTCAAAATGAACTTCCAGGTGTGAGGCCCCGTGAAATTTCACCTAGAATCCGGAGTTTCGTGATGACAAGCTCGCAGCGGTACGAAATCTTGGGTTGAACAGTGCATTGGGGAGTTGCAGAAAAATTGTTACAAAACTGGGCTTTTCTGCGGTCTATTATGCGACACAGAACTACTGTGCGGACAGCAGATCCGCCGCGGATTGAATCAGAAACAAAAGGCCAATTTTGCAGGTCATTTTGCGGTAAACTATGCGACTGCATAATGGTTTCGCAGGCTGCACATCCGTCGCAGAACCAGCAGGAGAAAACTTTGGGAGGAGGTTCTGCGGTCCATTATGCGATCGCAGAACTGATCTACGAACCGCAGGTCTGCCGCAGACCTAAGCCGAGTAGCCCAGTTTTTGGCATCGCTTATGTGGCCCATTTCGCGGACCGCATACCTATTCTGCGGTCCACTCTGCGACCGCAGAGCTATGTTTGGAGGGTCCATTTTTTGGTTTTATAACCCGGTTCCATTTTAATAAAACAACCTTAGGGGTCATTTTAGAAGGTTCAAACTTATATTTTAGAGAGTGGAAAGTGATCTAGAGTAAGAAAAGGAATTTCTAAGACATTTGTTAATCAATCTTTGCTCAATTCTTGAAGAATTCGCAAGGGTAACTCACAAGGTCTTCAACCAAGAGGTAAGATTCTAGCCCTAGGTTTCAATTTCGAAATTTTTTTGGGGAATAGGTAATGGGGAGGAAGATTTTGAGAATAAGGGTTATTATATATGCGTGCATGTACTAATATAGGTGGTAGGGAGGTTTTGGAGTATTTGTGGGTGGCCTTTTTAAGTGGGGATTGATTGTGGGGTAAAAGAATCCACCATAGGAGGACCTTAAAGCCTTAATGCCCACCTAGTGCTTGATAAAATGCTCAAATGCGCTGAAGCCCCGAAAATCTTCCTAATTATAGTTAAATTTTGTCATGTCTTTAATTAGATTGAAGTTTCTAGGAGATTTGGAACGTTGTAGTAAATTAAATAAAGCTCAAGCAAGGTATGATGGCTAAGCTTCTCTCTTAGAATTGAATCCCACGATGTTCCTGTAAGTCCCGAGTTGTTCATTATAAATTTGACTATTTCGAATAAGCTTTGTGTCGAAAGTTATATGTGTAAAATGTGTTCCGAATGCTCTTATATTATTGTGTTATCCTTCGCGAATGTGATCTAAGTATGGGTTGTGTATTAACATGTTATGACTTCAAGTCATGTTTCAAATGAAAGCTATTATGCTAATTGTGTAAGAAATCTCAATCTGCATAAGACTCTTATTTGCTCGCATGTGTATTTAAAGTCTTGAATAGAAATGCCTTGTTGTTGATAATCCATGATGATGTTTAAAAGTTAAAGAAGTGAATATGAGATATGAAATACGGCCAACATGAATAATATTATATTTGGGGCCACTAGTGCCAATGAAATGAAGAGACGTGTAAAAGACATTGAAATGAGTTGTAATCCTTTAAATAATAAATGCCTTGGGAGTATCATTAGTCATCGAGGAAGGGTAGGTTGAAATAACCTAACCCCCAAACTACACGTGCCGGTGTAGGAGTGAGTGAGGGATAAAATCCCCCTGTGAGGTAGTGAGAGTTTTCCCCGAATATGGGATGGGATAGATATGTTGAGATAATTTCCCTTAAATGGGATGAGATGATTGCTAGCGGAATGTGAGGTGACGTCGACCCACAAAACATTGTGATGAGACAGCTTAGCCAATCGGGCTGAGATCGGATGCCATGCCGCACACATGGTAGTGTTGTGAGTAGACATCTCAGGGTGAGACGATTTAGTGTATGGGCTGAGATCGAACTCGTGGCCAAAAGAACGGTGGTGTATCAGTACTAAAAATCTCCCAAATAAAAGGTATTGAAACTTGCTTAAAGTTTATCCTTTATCCTAAGTTGATACTTTAATGTTGTTTTAGGCCCTCATTGATTCTATGTTTCTATCTTATTGTACTGTTACTCGTTCTATTGAAGGGGTGTTTAGTTTTTTATACTAGTACTATTCCATATGTTTCCCGGGGGCACTGCATCTTTAATGGATGCAGCTGGTTCCACAGGGGGCGGCATTGAGTAGTGATAGCAGTACACCCTCTCCTCAACTGACTTGGTGAGCCCCACTTCATTTCGGGATCCTGTATCTCTTGTCCTTTGTACATGGCATTTTGAGGTATAGCCGGGGGCTTGTTGCAGCACTATCGTAGTAGTTTTTTGTTTCTGTTAGAGACTCCATAGACATAGTGTGGGTTGTATCTTGTTTTGGGGAAAGTTAAACTAAAAATGTTCTAATTGTATCACGTGTTCAACTTCAAACTATGATTGTAGAGTGTACTATTTTGGAGACTTATTAATGACATAACTAATAGAAATTAACTTGTTTTGTTAACATGACCTCTTACTGTCTAATTAACGAAATTTATCTTCTCTTTATTCATGGGTGAGTTGGGTAGACGACATTGTGCATGCTTGCTCGACCGGGGTGTCTATGCTGAGCGCTGGTCGCGCTCCCTGAGGTCGGGGCATTACACCAGGTCTTCCTCCAAAGCGGGAAATTGACTTTCCCATCGATGTTGTGTCGGGTATGCATGAAATCTCTATTACTCCTTACAGGATGGCACCAGTATAATTAAAGGAACATAAGGAGCAGCTGGAAGATCTGTTAGATAAGGGTTTCATTAGACTCGACACTTCTCCTTGGGGAGCACCAATCATATTTGTGAAAAAATAAAGATGGCTCCCTACGTATGTTCATAGATTACAGACAACCGAACAAGGTCACGATCAAGAACAAATATCCCTTCCTAGAATTGATGACTTGTTCGACCTGCTTTAGGGTGCCAAGTGGTTCTCGAAGATAGAGTCTAGATCAAGCTACCATCAGGTTAGAGTTAGAGAGTGTGACATACCTAAGACAGTGTTCAAAACCAAATATGGCCATTACGAGTTTCTAGTAATGTCGTTTGAGCTGACTAATGCCCCAACGATGTTTATGGATCTTCTAAACAGCATGTTTAGGCCTAACTGGACCTGTTTGTGATAATGTTTATTGATGATATTCTGGTACATTCAATGTCTAAGGCAGAACATGCAAAGCATCTACGCACAGTGTTGGGTATCCTTCGGGACCAAAATCTGTATGCCAAATTCTTGAAGTGTGAATTCAGGTTGAGTTTCAATAGCATTTCTTGGACAAATAGTATCATTAGAGGGAATCAAAGTAGATGGTCAGAAGATAAAGGTAGTGAAGAATTGGCCTAGACCTACGACGCCAACTGAGGTACATAGTTTTTTGGGTTTGACAGGGTATCATAGGAGGTTCGTAGAAGGGGTTTTTTCCCTTGCAGTGCCACTGACTAGATTAACACAAGCAGCCAAATTTCAGTGATCAGATGAATATGAGCAGAGTTTCTAGGATTTTAAGAACAAGTTGATTACAACTCCGGTTTTTACACTTCTAGAAGGATTCAATGGTTGTTCTATTTACTATGATGCTTCTTGGATTGGCCTATGTTGTATGCTGATGCGGCACAAAAAGGTAATTGCTTATGCTTCTAGACAATTTAAGAAGCACGAGCAAAATTATCCTACTCATTACTTGGAGCTAGCAACGATTATTCATGCATTGAAGATTTTGAGGCACTATCTCTATGACGTTCATGTTGATATCTATACAGATCATAAGAGCCTCCAGTACATATTTAAGTAGAAGGAGTTGAACTTGCAGCATAGACGGTGGTTGGAGCTTCTAAAGGACTACGACGTTGACATTCTTTATCATCCAGGTAAAGCTAATGTTGTAGCTGATGCTCTCAGTCGTAGGTCAATGGGGAGTTTAACTTACTTATAGCCCTAGAAAAAGGAGTTACTGCAATAACTCCATCAGTTAGCCAGTTTGTGAGTTAGATTGATAGATTCAGAAAATGCAGGAGTTGCATTTCAGAAAACAATTACCATTTATTTAGTGACTGAAGTTAAATAGAGGCAATATGAAGATCCAGTTCTAATTGAGTGCAGTCAGGTATCCAGGAAAATGAAAAAGTCACCTTACAGAGTTACAACTGATGAAGTCCTTAGATATAAAGATTGGATTTGTGCTCTAGACGTTGCATGGTTATGCAAGCAAGTTATGGCAGAGACACATCATTTCAGGTACACCATTCATCCAGGATCAACAAAGATGTACCATATCTTATGCAGATTTACTAGTGGGACAGAATGAAATGTGACATAGTAGAGTTTGTGGCCTAGTGTCCTATCTGCCAGCATGTAAAGCTTGAGCACTAGAAACCTAGTAGTTTGTTACAGGAAATAGAAAGCCCAACAAGGAAGCGGGAAGCAGTGAATATGGACTTTATCACGGGCCAGCCTCGTACGCGAAGTAGGTATGATTCTATTTAGGTTATAGTTGACAGGCTTTCTAAATCAGCTCATTTCTTGCCTTTTAGAACTACCTATATAGGAGAAAATTATGCCAGATTGTATATTAGTGAGATTTTACGCATCAATGTTGTTCCAGTATCTATCATTTCAGATTGAGGAACATAGTTTACAGCTAACTTCTACCGATCTTTCCAGAAAGGTTTGGGGACGTATGTGAATTTGAGTACAACTTTTTATCCCTAGACAAATGGATAGGCCGAGCGAACTATACACACGCTTGAGGATATGTTAAAGACGTGTGACTTAGATTTCAAATAGAGCTGGACACCTACCGTCGATAGAGTTTGCATACAGTAATAGTTATAATTCCAGCATACAAATGGCACCTTTCGAAGCTTTGTACGGGCGCAAGTGTAGATTACCCATATGATGGTTCAAAGTTGGTGAGTCCCAGTTGATAGGCCCATATTTGATCCAACATGTAGTGGATAAGGTTAAGCTGATCGGGGAGAGATTGCAAGCAGCCCAGAGTCAATAAAAGTCATATGCAGACAACTGATGCCGAGATCTAGAGTTCCAGGTTGGCGATTGGGTGTTTCTGAAGGTGTCACCTATGAAATGCATAATGAGGTTCGAAAATAAGGGAAAGCATAGCCCTAGGTATATAGATCCATACCAGATCATTAGACGAGTTGGTTGTGTAGCATACAAGTTAGATCTTCCACCAGACCTTCAAGAGGTAAATCTAGTGTTTCATGTGTCCATTCTTCAGAAGTGTGTTGGAGATCCTTCCAGAGTTGTACCAGTTGATTATGTACAGATCACCGAGCAGGTGACTTATGGGGAGGTACCTCTTGCCATTTTAGATCGGCATGTTCGTCGGTTGAGGACGAAACATATCCCTTTAGTGAAAGTGTTATGGCAGAGAAAATATGGGGAAGAGATGACTTGGGAAGCTGAGGAGGATATGAGAGCTAGATATCGGCATCTCACACTACTCCAGGTATTTAACAGATATTTCATTAATGCTTTTGTATACCTCAGTCAACATTTGAGGAAGGATGTTCTTAAGGGGTATGGGTAGATTATTACACCCCGTACTTCTGTGATGTCGTATATTGTGTAAATGAATTTCTAGCATGATTTAAATTCAAAATATTACTATATATGATTTTTCGATATAATATAAAGATTGGAAAAAATCAAATTTAAGTTGCGGGAAAATCGACAAAGAATTTGCTTTTTAAAGAAGCTTTTTGAGCAATTAATTTCGTGTGTTATATGAGGTCCTTTATGGATATATTATATACCAATTGAATTTCTAGGAATTTAGTTTTCAACACTCTTGACCATTCATTTATACGGCGCCTGTATAAAGATATATGAGCGTCGGAAGAAGGGTCGGTGAAGCACACATGTGGTTGACTTTTAAACCTTACTATATATAGAAGACTATGTCTTCTTTTTCTTCATTTTCTAGAAAATTGAAGCACAAGTAGAGATTCCATAGCTCTCGAAGAAGTTCCTTGGGGTTTTGAAGCATTTCCACCACCCGCAACATAAAATCAAGAAGCAAACACATCAATGTGATCCTTACGACAAAGGTAAGACTTTGCCGTCCTCCTTTCTCCTTATAAATCGAGTTTTTGAAAGATATTCGTGGATAATAAAGCTTGTCACCTCTGTATTTTAGGAATACAATCATAAGGAATGGTTTGGATAAAATGGAACGAGGTTTGGAAGGAAAACCACAACATGTATGTAGGGTTTTCGTTTTATTTTCGGCATGATTTGGTTTGGCTTTGCTCTAGCCTTTTTTCTTGATCTTTTAAGATTTGTCCAAGGGAAATTTAAGTATTTATTTTATCCTTGTATAGTATTCAATTCCATATGTGAATCGTGGGAGAAAGTAGTTTAGGTTGGAACTTCAATATACAAAAACAAAAGGCGAATCACCCATTTAGCCTATGCCATCAGATTTCGTATATGATTTTATTTATGGTTTCCTTCACGATCTCTTGAGTTCATATGATTCTGCCACATGTGTTATGCCTCATAAATACATACATTAATTATGATGGGGACATATAGCCCATAACGCCGGCAAGGCCTATTGATTATATGATGGAGGGGAGATAACCTATAACACCACGTGGGTCTATTGATTATATATTTACCTGCTGGGGGGATACAACGCATAACACCAGTCAGGCATGTTACATATGGGTATATAGCTACAGGTTGCACTGCATGACTATACATGAGGGTAGTTCAAATGTACAATTACATGATTGGGGGGGGGGGGGGTATAGCCCATAATGCCAGACAAGTACAAGTTCAGATAGTAGTTCAGTTTCAGCACTGTTTCAGCTTAAACTTCGGTTCAGTTCCAAATCAAGTTCTAGTTTATACTCTTTTTTATCTTACATCTTATATTAAGATTTCCAGCTTACAGTCGTACTTTAGTATGCTATACATATTCTTTCCACCCTACATACTTTGTACATATCATACTCACGTCCCTTTAGGGGCACTGAGTTTCATGCCGCACATGTACAAATAGATCAACACCTGAGCCACATCAGTAGTCCATCCCCTAGGTGTTGGAGTCACTCCGCTTACTCCCAGAGTTACTTATCTTTTGGTATGTGTACAATCAGCTAGTTTGGGTATACCGGTGCCCTATCGCGTCTAGTACTTGTTCGGTTCAGCACTCCTAGAGGCATATAAATATGCACCTGTAGTTAATATGTTTTTATATGTCAGCTTGTGCTAGCCTTGTCGTCTTTCCATATTGTACAGTTCTTATCAGCTATGCTTATGCTTGTTCTGTTTATCAGTTTATACTCGTGATTAGTAAATTATCATCAGGTTTAGTGATGATCGGCACTTAGTGTCGGTTAATCATTACAGGCCTAGGATGGGTCGTGACAATAGATGCGAGAATCATGTCTTATAATGAATTCTGAATGTTGGATATGGGGTTCAAAGGTTTATGGACTAAGTTTGAAGAAAAGATCTCCGGCTCAGTGGTGTTAACAAACTTATATGGATTGAGGTGATGTGGTATCACCTATGGGTATGTGTACGTTGAGTTTATATTGGGTTTTGATGGTTTTGGAATGACTCTTGGCACGTTCGAGGAAGAACATATATTTAAGTAGGGAGAATGTAATGACCTGACCGGTCGTTTTGAGCATGTGCATTTCGTTATGTAGTTTGATGTATTTAGTAGCTTCATTTGATGTGTTATGACTTGCGTTTATGACAAGGTTTTGGTTTTCGAGTGATTCGGGATTGATTTGGAAGAATGATTCTCAATTGGGAAACTTTAAGTTGGAAGAGGTGGCCAAGTCTAACTTTTGTGTATGTGACCTCAGATCGGAGTTTTGATGGTTTTGTTAGGTCCAAATGGTAATTTTGGATTTGGGCTTATGCTCGGATTTTCATTTGGATATTTCTAGAATGTTTTGGCCTTAATTGGTGAAGGTTGGCACTTTAAAGGTTAGGAAAGTTCATACGTTTGATCGGGAGTTGACTTCGATGTTATCGGGTTCAGATCGTTATTCCGGTAGTTGGAAGGTTAGTTATTTCATTTAAAACTTGTATGCAAAATTTGAGGTTATTCCAAGTTGTTTACACGTGTTCGGTGTAAGTTTGGAATTTGAAAATTTGAAATAGTTCATTAAGTTTATTTGAGGTACGATTCATGGCTTTGATGTTGTTATGTTGGATTCGAGGACTTGAGTAGGTCTGTGTTGTAAGGCCCCGTAAAATGTTTCCTAAAAACCCATATTCCGTGATGCCAAAGTAGGCATAGAGGTTAATAATAGTAGAAATTCTTCGGTTCTGACTTTTTGGATTGAATAGTCCGCTGGGAGTTGAAGGAAAACGTTGGGAAAAAGTACGCATTTCTGCGGCCCATTATGCGGCCGCAGAACCACTCTGCGGACCTCAGACTGGTCGCATAGTAGGGCAGATTTCTGAGGCATTTTTGATGCCCAATTTCGCGACCATTATGCGACCTTATAACCGTTTCGCGGGCCGCATCCTTGTCGCATATCCCGCCTTGGGATATTTTGGAGGGAGGCTCTGCGGTGCACTATGCGACTGCAGAACCGTTCTGCGGTGAATTATGCGACTGCAGAACAGGTCTGCAAGCTGCATAGTGACCGCAAACCAGATCAGTTCCTTTCCAGTTCTGGCCCCCATTTTTGTGGTTATTTCGCGGACCGCAAAACCTCTATGCGGTCACATATGCGACCACAGAACCTGTTCCGGAGCTTCAATTTCGAGGTTTTTAAACCCGGCCCTATTTCGTTAAAACACATCCCATGGACCATTTTGATCATATTTTCTTATATTTTTAGAGTGAGAGAGAGAGGGTCCTAGAGGGAGAAGTGATCTTCATCAAATTGTTCTTCAATTCTCACTTACAACCTTGAAGATTATCAAGAAAGGCACATAGGTCTTCTTCTTAAGAGGTAAGATTCTATCACCCAAACTCTTAATTTCAAAATGCAACTAGATTGGGCCATTAGTAAGGTAATTCATGGAGATGGGAGTTCTTACCTTGCGTGCACTTGTTCCTATGGTATGTGGGGAGGTTATGAGTTCAAGATGGAAAAGAATGGGGTGTGGGTTGGTGGAGTCTTTCACAAAAGGACCTTACAACATTGATGCACACATGGTGTTTGATAGAATGCTCAAGTGAGCTAGAATTATGATCGTTTTCCTAATTTGGGGCTCAATTTTGCTATATTGCTAAAATAGATTGAAGTTGCTAATATTCCAGAACATCTTAGAGTTTTAAGAGGCTCAATTGAGGTATGTTGGTTAAACCCCCTTCTTCTTAGAATCGAACCCCACGGTGTTTATGTAATTGGAGTAAGCCTATGATCATTATAGAATTGGCGATTTCTAATGTGTTTGTGTTGAAGGATGTAAGTTCAATATTTATTTTAAATCCTTCATCATGTTATCTTGTTATTTGAGGATGCGTTCCAAATGTAGAATATATGCTAGCAATGTTAAGACTTCATGTCAAGATCGAAATAAAGGTTGTTATGCCAAATTGTATGAAAAGCCTCTATGTGCCTAAGACTCCCAAATTGCTCATATGTGAATTTAACGTCTTGAATGGGAATCCTTATTTTTGTTGATAATAATAATGTTGGAATGTGGAAAAGAACTTGAATTATGAAATACGACCTAGCGCCAAGAATAACTTTATAATTGGGGCCACTCGTACAATTGTATTGAAAGTATGGGAAATAAATATGAATTGAGATGACAGATTGAATATGGGTGATGTCTCAAATGAGATGGCCTAGCCAATCGGGCTGAGATCGGACTCCGTGTAAGAACACGGTGGTATTGTAGACGAAATTGTGAAAATGGTTGATGTGTCAAATGAGATGGCCTTGCCGATCGGGCCATGATCGGACGCCATGCCGCACATATGGTGGTACTGTACTAGAAATTATAATGAAATTGTGGTATCCGAGCTATCTCCACAACTAGCTTGTAAGAAATCCCCATCTCAGCCTCTCGAGCCATAGTGGCCTGAATACCATAGTGCAAACCTGCAACAAACCTCCGCACTCTCTCTACATCGGTAGTAAGTATCATAAGTGCATGGCGAGACAACTCAGAGAATCTCGCCTCATAGTCGGTCGCTGACACCTGGCCCTGCTGGAGCTGCTCGAACTGAAATTGCAACTCTTCCCTCTGAGAGGGTGGAATATATCTGTCCAAGAAGAGGCGTGTGAACTGGTCCCAAGTCATGAAGGGAGAACCTGTTGGTCTACCGAGAAGATAGGACTGCCACCATCTACGGGCTCTGCCCTCTAGCTGAAAGGTGGTAAAGTCCACCCCATGGGACTCCAATATCTTCATGTTGTACAGTCCGCCCTGCACCGATCAATAAAGTCCTGGGGGTCCTCATGTCGCTCACCTCCAAAGAGAGAAGGATGTAGCCTAGTCCATCTGTCCAATAGCTTCTGCGGCTTGTCGGCCGCAACTGGTCTAGGCTCAAGTATAGCTGCTGTAACTGGCTGAACTACGCCCACGGGTAGTGAGCCCGGGGTCTGGTATACAGTAGCTGGATGCCCTGGAGCCTGAGCAGTAGGGGTCTGTGCTCCCTCTCCTGCCTGAGATGTGGTTAGGTCCGCTGGAAATAAACCATCTTGAGTCATAGAATCCATGAACTGCAGTATACGAGCCATGACTTTCTAGAATCCCGGTGCGGACATGAAATCCACTGGGGCTAACTCTACTGCAGGCACTTCGCCCTGCTCCTCAATAATAGGATCCTCTACTGGATCCATTGATGGCGCAACTGGGGCAACTCTGGGACATCCTCATCCTCTACCACGGGGTGGATCCCTCCCTCTGCCTCAGCCTCAGCCTTTAGCAACTGGGGGAGCAGCTCCGCCATGATCGGGTATCTTCGCCGCGCGCGTTCTCACCATCTGTGAAAGAATAAGAGAAATATACTTAGCACAACATCAGCTGCACAATAAGAGATGAAGAAAGAGTGGTTTCCTAACATCCTATAGCCTCTCGAAGATAAGTACGGACGTCTCCGCATCGATCCGCAGGACTCTATTAGGCCTGCTCATCACTTGTGAGACCTACGTGAACCTAGTTCTCTGATACCATGTTGTCACGGTCCAATTTTTCCTATAGGTCATGATGACACCCAACGTCGCAGCTAGTCAAGCCAACGGTGAACTGACCATGCGATTTCTCTTTTAATAAGTTTCCAAGTAAATAAAATCCATTTATTAAGAGACTAAGGAGAAGAAAATTTAATAAGATAAAATAAAGGCAATTGAGTGGGCAAATATAGTGACATAGATACTCCAATACATGGTGTCACCAGTGTATGAGCAACTAGTAGAATATACAAAACTCTAACTACTGTCTGAAATAAAGTAGACAAAAAATAGATACAAATGAGAGATTCTAGGTGCTATAGAACGACTCAGGAAGCAACTCACCACTACGCTTCGAGGTAACGGGGGTGCGCGCCGATATGACCGCTAGATGCACCTGCCTCAGATCCTGCACGATTAATGCAGAAGTATAGCGTGAGTACATAAATAACATGTACCCAGTAAGTATCTAGTCTAACCTCGAAGAAGTAGTGACGAGGGGTCGACATCGACACTTACTATGGGCTAACAATAAAATACAGGAATCCTAAATAAGCATGGGTTATGTAAATAATAAATATAACTCAATAACAAGCAGTGATAATTCTTTCACTAATAATAAATTCCAAGTCAATTTCTGTCATTTAAAAATTATAACCGCTTAAGCCATAAAATAATATCAAGTATAATTAGGTTCCGAGTATTATCACGCACAATTTATGCCGAGGTCGTACGGCCCAATCTAGAATAATGTGTACGCTGCCGAGGGTCGAGCGACACGAACCATAGATGCATCTATTCTACTGTTGAGGCGTTCGGCCCGCTCTACAATAAGAGAGGGTACTTCATGAACATCCGATTTAGAAGTTATTGCAAGGCTAATACTCAAGGAAACACAATTTCTATTAACGGTCAAGTAACCCTCCAAAGCTCTAGTAAGGGAAATATGGTCTTTTACAATTCCTCTATCACGTTTCCAATATAATTTAGGCACTTTAATTAACAAGTAGGGTGCAAACATTACAAGTATTTCATGATTTGGGTCCTAAACTACCTGGACATAAGCATAATTAGTAGCTACGCACGGACTCTCGCCACCTCGTACATACGTAGCCCCCACAATTAGGAGCAAATAGTAATTTAAATCACCTATGAGGTAAATTCCCTCTTACAAGGTTAGGAAAGAGACTTACCTAGTCTCAAAGCTCACTTTTCGGCCCACAATTTGCTCTAAAATCTCAACTCGGTGCCGAACAATCCAAAACTAGCCAAATGTTATATAAATTAATCAATACATGCTCAAAAGTTCATAATTTAACTATTAGAGTAATTACCCAACCCAAATTGAAAGATTCCTAAAATTCGCCCCGGGCCCACATGCCCGGATTGCAGAAATTTTCGAAGATAAATATTACCCATAACCTTATGAACTCAAATATATAATTTCTACCCAATTCCATAACCATTTTCGTGGCTAAATCCCATTTTTATCCAAGACCTAGGTTTTCCAACTAAACATATAATTTTCATATTATTTCATGTTAAAATCTACCCATAATATACGTTTTAAATTCATATGCATAGAAATCACTTACCTCAAAGTGCTAGGTAAAAATCCCTCCTCAAAGAGCTCTATATTCGACCAACAAGTGAGAGAAATGAAGAAATGAGCCTAAGTCTCGACTTAAATGCACCCCTTCTGCCTATCGATTTTTTCGCACCTGCAGAAGGATCGCTGCTTCTGCGGGACAGCTTCTGCGGTCAACTATCCGCATCTACGGAACACGCACGACCCATGACCCCTCGCACCTATGGCGAAGTCCCGCATCTGCGAGCCCACTCCTGCGGCTCGCCTCGCGCACCTACGACCGTGGCCAGGCTGCCTTTCATCACACCTGCAGACCCATTCATTGCAGAAGCGAATTCGCTTTTGCGGAGCTCGCTGACCCTTCCTCTTTCTGCTTCTGCGAGCAAGGTGATGTATCTGCGGTGCTGCTTCTGTGGCCACTCCCCCGCAAGTGCTAACGCACCAGATGACAGGCACCAACAGCTCTTCTCCAAAGAGCAAACAAGCTCTGTCAACCTTTTGAATCCTATACGGGGGCCCCGAGGCCTCGACCAAACATACCAACAAGTTCGTGAACATAAAACGGACTCGCTCGCACCCTCGAAACGCGTAAAACAACATTAATGCTTAGAATCACAACTCAAAACCATATAGAATCAACTTATGAACTTCAAGTTCTTCCAACTTACTCCGAACGCGCCGAATCATACTTAAACTACTTGGAATGACACCAAATTTTGCGTGAAAGTCTTAAATCACCATACAGAGCTATTCCCAGGCTCAGAATTCCAAACGAACCTCGATAACTCCAAAACCTGCTCCAAACCTAATTTAAAGAATTTAAAACCTTCAATGCGCCACTTTCAACTTTATGCGCCGAAACGCTCCCGTGTCACCTGAAACCCGATCTCAACATACGCCCAAGTCCAAAATCATCATACGAACCTATTGGGACTGTCAAATCCCGGTTTTGAGGTCGTTTACTAGAAATGTTGACCCAAGTCAAACTTTACCTTTTAAAGTCAATATTAAGGAACTAAGTGTTCCGATTTCAACCTGAACCCCTTCCAAACCCGAACTAACCATCTCTGCGAGTCATAAAACAGTAAAAGTACGTACGAGGAGCCTTATTTAGGGGAACGGGGATCTAAAAAGCGAAACGACCGGTCGGGTCGTTACAGGATAGGAGCGATTATGTCTACTTTGTTAACGGTAAGGATATAATTGGACTGAAAGTAAAATGAGGGATAAATGTGGATAATTTATCAATGTAAGGGGACAAATCTGGCCTTTTTCCCTTTAAAAAGTGTTTCTAAGTATATTTTCTCAAATGTACTTTTCAAAAAAAAATTATTTTGAAAGCGGCTATACAGTAGCATTTTTGGTATATTCTTGCCAATAGGTTTTTTTCCTTCCAAAAACTTGGCCAAACATCTTAGTTTTAGAAAAAAAAAGCACTTTTGCCTCAAAAGAAGCTTGGCTAAACAGGCTAATAATGTCTGCGCATCGCATGAATACTAATACTAGTTATATATAACAGAAGTTAACTGTATAGTTGAAAGTCGAACAAGTTGAGAGGAATACATTCTTCCTTTGTTGAGTTGGTCAAATAACATTGACTTGATTTTTGTAACTCAAATACATTATACTATCACTGTACAAATTTATGAGTTACAATATTTCTTTTTTAGTTTGTCCTAAAAAGAATTATATTTTTTTTTCATAAAATAATTTAACTTTAAATATTTTTATTTTACACTTGGTGAGATAATTTATAAGAATATAAATGTGGATTGTTTTATACTATAAGTTTCAATTTTTTTTTTATTAAATCTATTTCCAAGTCAAATTAACCCACATAAAATGAGACGAAATGAATAATATTTATGTAATTTAAAAAAATTATATTTATTGATAGAGGTTCACGCCGCAATGCGCATGCCCAAAACTAGTAGTATAAACACATGTTTACACTATATATGCAAAGTTAAACCATACTCTCTTTGTCCCTATTTATCTAATACACTTTTTATTTTAGTCCGTCCCAAAAAATTATCTTTTTATATCTAAAAAATGTTAATGTTAAATTATTCATATTACCATTAATAATATGAGACACGTGATCGTAATGCTTTGCTTCTCAACCTTTGGAGTTAGGAGACAAGTATCTAACTGTGTGAATAATTTAAATGTTTTTTTATCAAGTCATTAATTAATATTTAGGATGTAAATTTACTTTACTTACTTTATAAAATTGTGTAAATTATTTTACATTATTAATGCATAGATCTTAAATTCTATATTATTAAGTTTCACTAACATTAGGGACATTTTTCGCAAGAGTTGGATCTTATAATGCAATTATAAAGGAAAAAGTAGGTGCTTCATCCGTTTGGAGACTATCCAGAAATTAAAGTTGCAGCATTATGATCATTAAGCTTTTAAGACAAACTAACAACCACACAATTGCTAAAGATAAAAAAAAATGGTGATTGATTCTGTTGCTTCAATGATGAATTATTCGTTTCTAATCAGCAATGGCTAAACTTTATTTTTCTTTTAGGAGACTCACTAAATCCATTGTTACTATAATAAAATATCAAAATTCTTGTTGACCTCTGCCAATGGTGATGTGTAGCTTGGCGGTTCAGTAAATGACTCTTTGCAAGTTTCTGCACTATTGCTAGCACCAAGTATGGTGTAGTAGGCATCCACATAGTTGCTTGAATCCAAATATTTAATAGCATCTGGAATTCTAGGATCGATAGCATAGCCAAATTCCTCAAGGCAAATATGAAGGCGTTGCTTGAAACCTCGATCTTTAGATTGGTTTAAAAGTACCTTGACTTGAGCCAAAATTTGTTTTGCCTTGGCCAAGCCCAATTGCATCATAATACGCGTCAAACCTTTTAAGTCAGTGTTAGGATCGGGAATCCGGGTAGTGCGGAATTTAGCCAAATAACGGTATAATGACAATAACAAAGACAATGAAAGTTGATAACAACGACAATTAAAGTAGATAAAGAAGACACAAATTTAACATGGTTCGGTCAAAGCGACCTACATCCACAAGCGAAGAGGAGCAATTTACTATAACAATAAGAGTACAAAAAAGAGTACAAAATTAGAGTAAACACTCTAATTAATCCCAAATACCTTAAGAGAATAACCTCACAAGATCACTCCAAAGAAAGGGTTCACACAAGTGCTTCCCAACACTTAACTCTCATACAAAACACTCTTAATAAAGGAAGAAAGGAAGAAACAAGAATTGAAGACAAGTCTTGTTGGTGTGTCTAAAATGAACTAATGGCCTTCCCTTTTATAGGCAAAAAAGTCTTGACCTCTTAGGTGGATATTATGTCATGGCAAATGTCATGATCCACAAATTTGTTATAATGGATATTATGTCATGGCAAATGTCATGAACCACAAATTTATTATAATGGATATTATGTCATGGCAAATGTCATGAAAATTTGGCCATATTACAAATCTCCACCTTGGCCTAATTTTGGCTGATATAGTAAATTTGCTCCACCTTCTTCGCAAAAGCCTCAATGGGCATATGTCAAAATTTAATGCCATCAAAATCAGATAAGTTGTCTGATACCGAAACTGTAGTAGGGCCTATAACAGTGGAGCCCAATAAAGTATACAACGAACCAGATCTGTGTGCTTTCATGATCACAAGAGCATCTTGAAATTATTTTAAAACTCCACCTTCACTAGTGAATTTGCACCCAAGCGATTCTAAAGTGCCCAAAGATATGAGATTTTTCTTCAACTCAGGAACATATCTAACATCGGTGAGAGTTCTCACCACATCATCGTGCATTCTGACCCGAATTGTACCTTTGCCAATAACGTTACAAGTAACATTGTTACCTAGTTGGACAACTCCACCTGCAACTGAATCATATGTAGAAAACAAGTCCCTGCTAGGACACATATGATATGAATAACCAAAATCTAAAATTCACTCATTGGCTAATCTGAAACTAGTTTCAGTTGCTAAAAATATAGTTCTCTCAATCTCATCAGTTGCTATACTAGCTTCGGCAGTGTCATTATTTTTGTGCTCATTTTTTCTTTCTTTATGCTTTTCTTTATTTTTCAGTTTATAGCATTCAAAAATATTATGACCTTTCTTATGACAATAGCGACACTCTAAATTATTGTATCTGGAATTGGAGTCGGATTTGCCCCTAACAAACAAGCCAACTCCCGCTTGAGTTCCACTAGCTTCCCCAGTAATATCACTATCTATCTGTTCTTTTGATTTTAAGATAGATTTAATATCCTTATAAGAGATATTATCCTTTGCATAAAGTATAATATCTCTTATATGCTTAAAAGATGGGGGTAGAGAACAAAGCAGTAACACGGCTTGATCCTCATCTTTAATTTCAGTATCTATATTACTCAAATCCATAAGAATGGAATCAAAGGTGTCAAGATGAGAGAGAATAGAGGTACCTTCACCCATACGAATTGTATAAAATTTCTGCTTCAGGTAAAGTATATTTTCCACCGTTCTCTTCATATATAAGGTTTTTAATTTTTTCCACATGCCTTTGGCTGTGGTTTCTACAGAAACTTCACGTAAAACCTCATTTGAGAGATTTAAAATAGTACCTGCTTTTACCTTTTTGTCTATGATGGCAAACTCCTCATCCGTCATTTTATCCGGCTTCTTCTCCTTTCTTTGCAACGCCAAGTCTAAGCCATCCTGAATTAGGATAGCTTCCATCTTTAATTGCCACATTCCGAAGTTTGCACTTCGGTCAAATTTCTCAACATAGGTCTTTGTTAGAGTCATTTTGACTATTGAAACTAACCCGGTTAGATCCGGCTCTGATACCAATTTGTTAGGATCGGGAACCCGGGTAGTACGGAATTTAGCCAAACAACGGTATAATGACAATAACAAAGACAATGAAAGTTGATAACAACGACAATTAAAGTAGATAAAGAAGACACAAATTTAACGTGGTTCGGTCAAAATGACCTACATCCATAAGCGAAGAGGAGCAATTTACTATAACAATAAGAGTACAAAAAAGAGTACAAAATTAGAGTAAACACTCTAATTAATCCCAAATACCCTAAGAGAATAACCTCACAAGATCACTCTAAAGAAAGGGTTCACACAAGTGCTTCCCAACACTTAACTCTCATACAAAACACTCTTAATAAAGGAAGAAAGGAAGAAACAAGAATTGAAGACAAATCTTGTTGGTGTGTCTACAAATGAGGAGAAACTCCTCTATTTATAGCAAGAAATCCTTAGCCTAATAATGGATATTATGTCATGGCAAATGTCATGATCCACAAATTTGTTATAATGGATATTATGTCATGGCAAATGTCATGAACCACAAATTTATTATAATGGATATTATGTCATGAAAATTTGGCCATATTACAGACAGCACTACTACTATGCGGATCAGATCTAAGAGTTGTCGCACATAAGTTGAAATCACTTGTCTTGGGACAAGCATCATCAATCAAATCTCCGAAACAAGGAATCGCAGAAATAAAGAAACTGAAGAAGATTATCACCAGCAATGAGGCCTTCATCTCTTTTTCTTTTGCTTTTGTTACTCTTCAATTTTGATGAGGAACAATATATATGAAACAAGATTTAGAGCACGAAATGGAAGGGCGGTTAATTAAGATTCTAAAAAACATTTATTGTAATTTTGATAGGAGATTTCAATTATTTTTATTCGGAAAAATATCAATAAATAAAAACTTTTCTTCTTTGTGACTTGGAATAATATGGATATAGTGACTTTATTCTTTCTCGTTTTCCAATTAAAGAATGTGCGTGATACAAGATATTTAAGAAAAACTTTATTACCTTAGCACTTTTGTGAGTCCGGAATCAAAATGTAGTTCTTTTGAACTCAAAGAACCAAAATATATGGGAAAAAGACTTGGGGATCATAATATGTATAGCGCAGTATTTTACTGCGCTATAACTTAACGGCACGTTTGTCCGTTAAGATATAGCGCGGTCAAATACCGCGCTATACTTAATTATTGAGACCACTAATAATTTTTCTGGTATTAACTGACACACCAATAATTCAAAAGGGTATAACGCGATTAAATACCGTGTTATATGTAAAAGTTGGGCATCGTAATCTAGGCCCCAACTATCGTCGTTGTCTGGCACAATTTCAATGTCACTGTCTTCATCTTCTTCGTCAACATCGTGTACGCACCCTTCGGGACCGAGGGCATCGTAATCTAGGCCCCAATTGACACACATTTCTCGTATTTCATCGCTATCATCAATAAGACCACTTGCTTGATTTCTACAACAATATGAGACTCCAATGTCCAACGTATGTGGTAGAAACTTAGGTAGTCCTTCCCACTCGACAACTGTTGGGAAAACATGATAATCATTATCTTTATGCAATTTTTATTTTCGAATAAATCCCAGTACTGATCCTCTATTCCTCCTAGGTAGTTAAGATCATCCATTGCATGACGAACAACTAGTGCCTTTTCTATCTCTAGAATCCCCTTCATCAAATGCCAAATCACTTCTCGTTTATCTTTGTGTGTGTTTGTTAGGAAGGTTGCAGACAGTGCTTATGGCACAACAAGCCCATGCCAGCGGCATAGTACTTCATAATCACATCGTTTTGAATAAAGGGGAACCCATTATAGTTTTTTGCCCCAAATTTGTATACCTTCAGGCTTTGTAGAATGCGCTTCGCTGTCAATAATGTGCCCTGTAGCTTTGATATCCGTGTGTATATTAATAGGCTTATTTTCCAAGAGACGCAGAACACCAAACCACTTGTCATCAACCAAGTCAGTATAACAACCTAGCATATATTTTTCAAGGTAGGGATCGATAGTGTTAAGACGTGTTCCATGGGGATTTGTTGAACTACCTTCACCATTTTACCTCTTTTTGAACCACTTATTAAATGTTAGTGATATTTTTTAAATGGATGTTGTAATGTTTCTTCAAATGGTCTTTGAATACAGATGTCTTGGTTCAGTTTAAAAAGTTGTCTTATACCCCAAAGAACTATTATCACGCGAAACGTAACGCGCCACCAAAGGGCGTTATGTGTATTGTTTTGTCGACCTGAAAAAGCTGTCATTTTAAAAAAACTGTATTGTACCCTAAAGAATCATTATCACGCGAAACATAGCGCGCCACCAAAGGGCGTTATGTGTATTGTCTTGTCGACCTGAAAAGGTGCCGTTCTGGAAAAGCTGTATTGTACCCTAAAGAATCATTATCACGCGAAACATAGCGCGCCACCAAAGGGCGTTATGTGTATTGTCTTGTCGACTTGAAAATATGTCGTTCTGAAAAAGATGTATTGTACCCTAAAGAATCATTATCACGCGAAACATAGCGCGCCACCAAAAGGGCGTTATGTGTATTGTCTTGTCGACCTGAAAAAGCTGAGGTTCGACAAAATGTGTCTTGTACCCTAAAGAATCATTATCATGCGAAACATAGCGCGCCACCAAAGGGCGTTATGTGTATTATCTTGCCTATAAAAGCCTAGCGCATTTTAGTTATTATTTGCGCTTAACCAAAGTAAATAGAAAAACGTTCCATAAATTTTTCATTGTTCTTACATTAGGAAATGTCTGGGCGCAATGACGTACCAAGGTGTTATTGTGTCAAACGTGCGATTTTGAAGCCATGTTGGTCAAATGGTAATGTGGGGCGCAGCTGGATATGTCAACAACTTGTAAGTTATTATTTTGGAAAAAATATCTGTTAATATTTTTTATATAACATGTTAACTAACGGTATTTGACCGCGCTATACCTTAACGGACAAACGTGCCGTTAAGTTATAGCGCGGTGAAATACTGCGCTATACATATTATGGTCCCCAAGTTTTTTCCCCACATATTTTGATTCTTTGAGTCCAAAATAATTACATTTTGGTTCCGTACTTCACTTTTGCAGCATTAAAGATGCTTGAGATGGAAGGAGAGGTCCTACTCAAATCCTTAAAACTACAGTAAAATGGACCGGAAAAAAGGCATTCTGTCATGGAATGACATGTTGACAGTTTGACGGGAAAAAAGGCATTATATCTAAACTATAGCATGAATATACTCTCCTTTGGGCACGTTAAAGTGAAAAAAAAATTCAAAAAATCAACTTCTAAGTGGTTATTTTTTCAATCGTTAATTGCCATGTTATCATATGCAATAACTTATTTATTCTCAATTTGTATTTCTTGGTTTCTTCCTAATAGACAACGCATATTTTATCTCAATTTTGTATTGTGTTATTTCTTCAATTAATAATTCAATTATTCATTTTAATTGTGTATTTCTTCTGGGCCAAATCTGTAAAACCTTGGCTAGATGTCTATTACATTTTGCATAATAAATTAACTTTAGCAAAAATAATACTCCCTCCATTTCAATTTATATGAATCTATTTCCGTTTTAGTCCGTGCCAAAAAGAATGACCACTTTACTTATTTGGAAACAATTTACCTTTATGTAATGATTTATAGTCACACAAAATATATGTGCATCATTTTACACCACAAGTTCAAAAGTCTTCTCTCTTTTCTTAAACTCTGTGCCCAGTCAAATGGGTTCACATAAATTAAAACGGAGGGAGTAGAATTTTATTTGTGTATTTTTTTTATTCTACTTTAGATGAAATGACTATTTTTTTTCAATTGTATATTTCTTTCCAACAAAATATATACATTTTTCGGATGGAACCCATTATATTTAGTCGAATAAATTTTTTTAACCAAAATAATGGAGTTCAATCGTGTATTTTTTAATTATTCTTTAGATGTAATAGCTATTTATTCTAAGTGTGTTTTGTTTTAATTTTCCGACACAAATCTGTACAAAACATTGCTAGAACTCTATTATTTTAGCCAAATAAAATATTTTTATGCAAAGTAATAGAGTACTAACTGTGTATTTATTTTTATTATAATAATCCAATCTCTCTTTTTGAGTATTTATTTTTTGTTGGTTGATTAAGGCTTCCTACTAGGTCATACCATGTATTTGGACTTGTATGCATGTTTATCTTGTGTCACGATCCAAAATTTAAACCAATCGAGGTCGTGATGGAACCTAATACCGCTTGCTAGGCAAGACAACACGCAATAGATAAGATACGAAAGAAACAATAATTTGCGACTAACAGTATATAACGATATAAAGTAAAAGCAACTCGAAAGGTACATATAATAAGTCTAGAACCAACAACTACGTGAACCATCCCAAGATATGGTGTCACAAGTACATGAGCTTCTAAAGTTTACTACATACATGAATTTTGAAAGAAAATACAACACTGTCCGAATAATGAAAACTATATAACGGAAAATAAGAAGACGACTAAAGGCTTGCGAACGGAATGCAGCTCTACCTTGAATCATTTGCCCGGTATCTGCTAAGCACCTCTCGGGACTCCGGTGGTACCGATACCAAGATCTGCACAAGGAGTGCAGAAGTATAGTATAAGTACAACCGACCCAATATACTCAATAAGTGTCGAGCCTAACCCCGACGAGATAGTAACGAGACTAAGACAAGACACGTATTAAAAACTTGTGCAGTTGTATATCAAGAAGTAATAAAATAACAGATAAAAAAATCAAATATGACAACGAGATAGGGACATGTAAAAGGGACAACAAACATAAACAATAAGTAAAGAATCACCAAGTAAACCTCTTTCGAAAGTAAATAATGAAACCACCAAGTCAAGTTCACATTCTAAGTATCAAGGTAAATCGCAATGAAATCAACAAATTTGCATGACATCACCCTTCGTACTTTTACTCGCATTCTCATATAATAATAGTAAAGCAATTTCATGGTATCAACCTTCGTGCTTTTACACACATCCTCACAATAATAATTTAAAGGCAAGTGCACAGAAATACCCTTCATGCTTTACACTCTTCCTCACCAAGCAATCACAATAACACAATACCAAGCAAGGTGGGAAGCAAATTCAACTTCAATAATAGTATTTGAACGTAACTCATCATATGAGAATCTTTCAACAATTAGTGCCAACAAACAAATAATAAATTTCACGATCTCAACACCTAATATCACAACAATCTCAACATATGAAATAGCTTGAAAGCGAGTAATCAAAGAATTAACAATCTATTAAAGCATGAAAGATATAATACACAAAATAACATGGTACAAGTAAGGTTAATTCCTCCTGCATGCATATCCCATAGCCACGCATATACACTGGTCACCTTGCATACACGCCGCCCCCAACACATAATTCGAATAGCAAATAAACTCGATTCTACCTTGATTCCCTCAAATCAAGGTTAATCAAGATACCTACCTCCTTCCGGAACACACTCAACTATCCAACACGGCTTTTTCTTTAGAACAAGCCTCCAAACTAATCTAATCTAACCAAATATTGTTCAAACAATTCAAAACAAGCTTTAAAAACTACCCACGAATGAAAAAGGCTCAATCTTTAACTAAACTAAAAAAGTCAATAAAAAGTCAACCCGATCTCACGTGGTCGAAATCCGAGATTAAGATCAATATTTGATTACCCATTCATCCCCGAGCTCGGATATATGATTTGTTAAGAAATCCATCCTCAATTCGAGGTCTAAATCTTAATTTTATAAAATTTTTAAATTCTACATAAAACCCCAAATTTCTACATTGAAATTTATAGATATTATGATAACATTCATGAAAAATAATTGAAATTGATTGACAATAAGTTAAAGTTGCTTACCTATGAATTTGGGAAGCTCTCCAAAAATCTCCCTTATGGAATCTAGGGTTCAAAAATTATGTAAAATGAGCTAAGTCCTGAAATACCCACGTTTGCATTTTGTAGTTGGCTTTCCATGGACCTTGAGGAGATTTGATGCGGTATGGGTCATTGTGGATAGACTGACCAAGTCTACACACTTCATTCCATTCATGACTACCTACTCTTCAAAGCAACTGGCTCAGATTTATCTTAGAGAGATTGTTCGCCTTCACTGTGTGCCCGTGTCTATTATCTCCGATCGAGGCACTCAGTATCGCTTTTTTGGAGAGTAGTGCAGCGTGATTTGGGCACACAGGTTGATCTGAGTACGACGCTTCATCCCACACATATGGGTAGTCTAAGCATACTATTCAGATATTTTAAGACATGTTGCGAGCATGTGTCATTGATTTCGAGGGATCGTGAGATCAATTTCTACCATTAGTAGAGTTCGCCTACAACAACAACTATCAGTCGAGTATCTAGATGGGTCGGTATGAGGTCTTATATGGGAGGCGATGGCATTCTCTGGTTAATTGGTTCGAGCCTAGGGAGGCTAGGTTGTTGCGCACTGATCTAGTTTATGATTCTTTGGAGAATGTGAAATTAATTTAGGAGCGGCTTCGTACAACACAGTCTAGGCAGAAGAGTTATGCTGACAGGAAGGCTCATGATGTGGCATAGATGGTGAGGGAGAAAGTTCTACACAGAGTTTTGCCCATGAAGGGTGTGATGAGGTTCGAAAATAAGGGCAAGTTGAGCCTTCGATATATTGGTCCATTTGAGATCTTAGAGAGGGTTGGTGAGGTGGCTTATAAACTTGTCTTGCAACCTAATCTATCGAGTGTTCACCCAGTATTTCATATTTCTATGCTCCGGAAAAACTATGAGGACTCATCGCATGTGTTTGATTTCAGCTTGGTCTAGTTGGACAAGGAGTTGACTTATGATGAGGAGCCAGTGGCCATTTTGGATAGACAGGTTCGCAAGCTGAGATCAAAGAATATTGCATCGGTGAATGTTCAATGGAGGGGTCAACCTGTCAAGGAGGCAACTTGGGAGACCGAGCATGATATGAATAGCATATATCCTTACCAATTCGTCACTTCAGGTATGATTCTAGACTTGTTCGAGGGTGAACGTTTGTTTAAGAGGGAGAGAATGGAACGACCTGGCCGGTCATTTTGAGTATTTTATCCCAGTTTCCCCTATTTGATGCTTTACATATGTGTATTTATGATTATTTGACTGGGGGGGGGGGAGTTGGTTTGGTTTTGTGGAGATTTTGGATTGAATTGGGATACTTAGTCCCAAAATTAGAAGCTTAAGTTGTAAAGGTTGACCAGAGATTGACTTTTGTGTAGACGACCCTAAAATGGTATTTTTATGGCTCTGATAGGTTCCTAGGTTGATTTGATTCTATTTGGCGAAAGTTGGAAAGTTATAGGTTCATAAGTTTGATCGGGAGTTGACTTTGTTGATCTCGGGTTTGTATTGTGGTTCCGGGAGTTGAAATAAGTATGTTATGTCATTTGGGACTTGTGTGCAAAATTTGAGGTCATTCCAAGTTGATTAGATATAGTTCGACATGAGTTTTGGAAAGTTGGAAGTTGAATAGTTCCTTAGGCTTGAATCGAGGTGTGATTTGTAGTTTTGACGTTATTTTGTGTGATTTGAGGCTTCGAGTACGTCCGTATTATGTTTTGCGATTGGTTGGTGTGTTTGAACGGGGTCCCGAGGGGATCGAGTGTGTTTCAGATGAGTTGCGGATCATTTCCATGTTTTTGTCCAGACCTGTTTTGGTGTTTTGTCACGTGTAAGGGTCTGGCCACAGGTGTGAGTCCGCATGCGAAGGTTGACTGGTGGTGGCTGGTATCCATAGATGCAAAAGGAGTTGCGCAGGTGCGCTACCGCATCTGCGATGAAGAAACCGCAGAAGCGCTTCTAATGAAGCGACTTGGTGTGCGCAGATGCGGTTGGTCGGATTTCTAAGTGAGATTGCAAATGTGGGTTTTTTTCCACAGAAGCGGAGTCGTAGATGTGGTGATTTGTCCGCAAATGCGAAATCACTGGGCAAATTATATTATTTTGATGATTTTGTCATTATTCATTGTTTGGAGTAGTGAAGCTCGGCTATAGGTGATATTTGGAGGGGTTTTCACTAAAATTGAAGGGGTAAGTAATTTTTACTCGATTTTGATGTTAGATATTGATTTTTCATGTATTATTACACCTAGTTTATGTGAATTTAAGAAGGAATTTGGGCAGTTTTGCTATGGCTTGAGGAGAGTGAAATTATGTGATTTGGGGGTTGATTTGAGGTTGAATTTTGATGAAACACACATATTTGGACTCTTATTTAATGAGTGTTCGGGATTTGTGAGTTTTGTCAAGTTCTGAGGTGCAGGTCCAGGTTTGTCTTTTTTGGTTGACTTTGCATAATTGTATCAAGATCATAGCTTTATTGTTATGGTTATTTTCTATGACTTTGGGAGGATGTTTGCAGGGGTTTAGGTCTGGTTATTGTGTTATGTAATGTGTGTTATATTGCAGGAGATAAGCCCTTAAATTGGGCTCTTTGGCCGACCCGAAATAGTCCTTTTTGGACTCTCATTTAAGCAAGTAGGTGACACACCTACTTGTCACCTTGCTGCCTGTGCAGTCTCGCAAAAATGCATATATCTCTCTACTCCGTTGTCTTATTGATAAATAGTTTAATGTGTTAGAAAATAGACTCATAGATGATTTAGTAGGTAGATCACCCCATAATTCGAAGTAAATTGGGAGAAAAGCGCATCTACATTTGACCTAATTTTCAGCACATTATTAATGTAACTTGTGATGACCTTTGCCAACTTTTATTCCACAACTTGCTTGACTTAAAAACATAACACCAAGACTATCATACGACTAAAATAACTCATAATATAACCTCATTATGTTGTTAAGCACCTTAGTCTCATCACAAAAGTACATGTTATAACATTCCCAACTTATCGACATTCGACGAAACTTATTTTCTTCAATTTGTTTAGCTTCTAAGCCTTTCAACCCTCTTGGTACTTGTTGTTCATGATCTTCAATATATGTAACATCCGAGGTAACATGATAACTTACTTTATATACTTCCAAAGTTGATCTTATTTTTGGTCTTATATCAATTGACTTAAGACGTACTCTTACGTACGAAAACATGGGGTGTAACAGGTTCAGATAACTCTTATGCCCAACCTTACTTACAAGAAGGGGTTGGAGAATATTTTTCTAATTTTAATTTTTCTCGTACTAGTGAATCTGAAGTGGGAAATAATTAGGGTGCAAGAGTTGGACCACATCCTTATATGAGTCATAGCACTCATGTTGTTGACCCTCATTTTCAGCAAATTGCTGATTTCTTTCGTCACTTGCTGGAACAATGTCCTACCCTAATAAAATGAACTTTGAAATAATGCAAAAAATGGGTGGAGTTGAGTTTGAAGGCACTGTTGATCCTACTGATGCTGAACAATGTCTTGATCACATAGAGAGAGTATTTTATCAATTAGAGTGTTCGGTAGTTACCAAATTTAAGTATGCAATCTCATTGTTACAAAGGGATGCTTATGTGTAATGACCCAGTCGATCGTTTTGAGCATTCACATCTGTTCAGCTGTTTGAAGTCTTAAGTAGCTTCATATGATGTATTATGACTTGTGTGAATAATCACTTTTGGTTTTCAGGTGATTCAGGATTGATTCAGAAGAATGATTCTCAACTAGGAAGCTTTAAGTTGAAAAAGTTGACCAAGTTTGACTTTTGAGTATTTGATCTCGGATTGGAGTTTGATTGTTCCATTAGGCCCGGATGGTGATGTTGGACTTGGGAGTATGCCCGGATTTGCATATGGATGTTTCTAGAAGGTTTCAGCACTATTTGGCGAAAGTAGGCAATTTAAAGGTTTGGAATGTTCATAAGTTTGACTGGAAGTTGGAAATTTAAAGGTTCGGATTGTAGTTTCAGGAATTGGAATAGCTTCGTTATATCATTTGGGACTAATGTGCAAAATTTGAGGTCATTTCGAGTTGATTTTATATGGTTCGACACGAGTTTTGGAAGTTAAAAGTTCAAAAGTTCAATAAGTTCGATTTGAGGTGTGATTCGTGGTTTTGATATTGTTATGCATGATTTGAGGCCTCGAGTAAGTCCGTGTTATGTTATGGGACTTGTTGGTATATTCGGACGGGGTCCCGAGTGGTTCGAGTGTGTTTAGGATTAATTTTAGACTATTTTTAGGCCATTTTCAACTACTGGTTTTTGGCTACAGGGGTATATATCACGATCGCGGAGCATATGTCGCAATCGAGAAGAGTAAAATTGAAAAAATGGACATGTGAATCGCGTTCCTGGAGGAAGCTTCGCATTTTCGAAGAAGAAATTCTGTTATCACTTAGCTGAATTTGGAAGCTTATATCTTGCAATCTATAAGGAATTTGGAGATGACCAAAAACAATAGTTGTAGCTCTTTGTTTCTAGTTTTCAGAAAGTTAAACCGTTTGTCATTTGGAGTTATGTACAAAATGTTATGGCTGATACACTGTAGGCTGTCTGAGAAGAGTTTGGGAAGGGTTAATGGAAATTTGTTCATCGCGATCGCGGGGAAATGCCCGTGATCGCGAAGGGTAAAATCTGTGCTGGAAAATTTTGGAATCGTGATCGCGAGGTTGGTGACCACGATCATGAAGGGTACCTCTAAAGCAGTGTATAAAGTACTCTATTTTGAAGGTCTTGGTCATTTTATCATATTTTGAGCTATGGATCTCGGATTTGGGCGATTTTGGAGGAGGTTTTCTCCACATAGATTAGGATAAGTATTTTCTACTCGGTAATGATTATATTTCATGAATCTAACTTCGATTTTGGCATTTGACTTATAAATTTTAAAGAGAAATTGGGGTTTTTTGTCTAAACTTTCCTAAAGTGAATTTTTGAGTTTTGAACATTGATTTAGAGTCAGATGTGAGTGAGATTAGTATAGTTGGAGTCATAATTGAATGGGTTGTAGGATTTTATGTGTTTTGTCGGGTTCTGACGTGTGGGCTCGCGTTTGACCTTTGGGTTGACTTTGAGTAACTATGTAAAGATTCGACCTTTAACATTTGGGATTATTTCCATAGGCATTATTTGATATTTTTGAGTTGCTTTTGACTAGTTTCGAGCCGTTCGGAGGTTGATACATGCGGGATGACATTTCTAGAGCATTGTTTGGCTTACTCGGTTGTAAGGCCCCGTAAAATTTTACCTAGAACCTAGGAATTTGTGGTGCTGAGGTTAGGCTAATATGTTTGAGGATTGAAGATCGCCGTGGTACAGACTTTTTGGGTTGTGCAATGCATTGAGAGTTGGAAGAATAATTTTTTCTGGACATGGTATTTCTATGGTCAACAGGAAAAGACCTAATTTTTGGAGGTCGTTTTGCGGTCCATTATGGGATCGCATAATCATTTTGCGGGCCGCACTTTCGTCGCAGATCTAGCAAGATAAAATTCTGGAGGGTGATTTCGCGGCGCGTTATGCGACCACATAACTGTTCTGCGGGCCGCAGACTTGCTCAGAGCATCCCAGTTTTGGAGGAACTCACAAGTTCTTCATCCAAGAGTTAAGGTTCTACTCCTTAGCCCTCAAATTTGGGATTGCACTAAAAGTAGGTAATGAGAAGTATCATTCTTTGGTATGTGAGTTGTTCTTTGTGCATGCATGTTCCCATAAGGGTGGTAGGGAGGTTGTTGAACTAAAATGCGTGAACGATTGGTTGTGGGATGAAGGGATTCCACCATAGAAGCCTCATAGTCGAAATGTACACCTAGTGCTTGATAAAATGCCTAAATAAACTGATAACATGAACCCCTTCCTAGTTATCGTTCAATTTTGTTATATCTCTAGTTGATTGGAATTTATAGAAGTATTGGGACGTTGTGGTAATCTAAGGAAGCTCAAACAAGGTATGTTGTCTAAACTCCCTCCGTATAATCGGATTCCATGATCTCACTGTCAACTCTAAGTACGGTTGCCCAAAGTACCAGTTCTTATCATGTTAGATCGCCTCAAACATATGATTTACCATAAGCCGATATGCTCAAGTCTTGTTTCAATGCCTATCCTTATTTTCTCCTACAAAGATACTTCAAATGAGGTTGCTTTAACGAATGTCTATGATTCCAATTTATGTTTCAAATGAAATAGGTATAATTTTCATGTAAATGTTTTCAATGTGTTATAAGCTCTTACGTTCTCATGAGTAGAAGTTATGGTGTTCCTAAATGTTTTAAATGTTCTTAATGTTCTATGATCACCCATGGCAAGGAACTGAAAGTGATAGTATGACCATGAAATGTGGCCACTTGCCAAAATGATAATTATGAGGCATTGCATGTTCCAATGGTTTCAATCATAGTATGTATGCTTCTAAAATAATAAAGGCAAACGACTTTGATGTTAAGTCCCCAAGAATCATGAACTCAGCTAATGACCTTAAGATGACAAGCGAGTACGAAAGAGAGATGTCCTATGCTAAATGACGAAGAACCTTATGGAAAAAGAATTTGGACCATGCGCCATTGAAATCTACTCATTGATTCACCAAACATGTGCTAATGTAATAAGTTGTGTTTCGCCATGATGAGCATGAACATGAAGTATTCCAATGATCCGAGAACTTACGACCTAAAATGTAATGTTAATCATGTCGCTTTGAGCTTATATATGGTCATGTGCATAATAATGTGTTATGAGCCCCATGGACGGTCTTTGAAATGCATAGGTGCATAGTATAAATGAGCTCTATGGACGGTCTTTGAAACACATAGGTGCATAGTATAGATGAGCCTTATGGACGGTCTTTGAAATGTATAGGTGCATAGTATGGATGAACCCTATGGACGGTTTGTGAAACGCATAGGTGCATAGTAAGAGAGGGCTATGGACAGACTGGTGAGACGTATAGCCAGCACGAACAATAGGTGCCATTTTCAATGTCCTTAGTTGGTACATAGTGTATATTTACATTATACTGGTTGCATCCCACACCATAGCTCATGTGGCCCACTTATATATGGTCATATGGTTTGTTTTTTAGCTTCTTGATGTGTCTCATTTACCCCTCTTTGAGCTACCTCATCTTTTATACATTGTTTTGTCTACCCTACATACTAGTACTATTCCATATATACTAACGCTCCTTTTGTCGGGGGTGCTGCATCTTTAATGGATGCAGGTGGTTCCACAGCAGGTGACATCGATCAGTGATAGTGGTAAGCCTCTTCTCAGCTGACTTGGTGATCCCCACTTCATATCGGGGTCTTGTGTCTATTGTTCCTTATGTATAGTGCTTTGAGGTATAGCCGAGAACTATCATATTACTCTTTTATATCAATTAGAGACATAGTGTGGGTTGTATTTTGAGTTGGGTAAGTCAAACTTGAAATGTTGTACTTGTAACTCATGTTTCCACTCCTAAAATTACGAATGTGTAATGTATTTCGGGAATTGTTAATGAAGTAACTAATGGTAACAAAATTGGTGTCGCACATGTCATCCTCTAATTGTATAATTCATGGTATTCATCTTCACTTTATTCATGGGTAAGGTCAGGTAGAAGGCATCGACTAGGCTTGCTTGATTGGGATATCCGGATTTAGCGCCGGTCGCGCTCCCCAAGGTCGAGGCGTGACATCAGTAATGGATTTGGCTTGTTCGAGGTAAGTAACATATCTAAACTTAGATTAGAGGGTATTTAGCCTTGGGAACTATTTATAAGAGATGTACTGGGTGACGCACATGCTAGGTGACGAGCGTGTGGGCATGCACCAGGGTTATCATGATTCAAGTAGACTATTAGACTATGACTATACTTATTTTGCTGTTATATCTTGTTCAATCTGCGTAATTCCTACTTGTTAGAGTAATTGAGTTGTGATTCATGTTAGAAATCATGTTTAGGCTATGTGCTTATTCGGTTGAGACCTAATGAGGCTATTTTTGTTTTTTGCGTTTTCTCTCTAACTGTAATTATATACTCAGTCATGATTCTTTATTTGAATATCATATCTCAGTCTTTATTCACCATTCACCGTTACATCACATGTTATCATTGTTTGGGCTGAGTGGTACAAGATTGTGAGCCCTTGAGACATGAAAGATTGATGACTGAGGTAGGACTGAGAGTCAAGTTGGGAGTGTTATTGTGGATCGGGTTGTACGTCGCAACAGGCCATATTGTCTTTATTGCCATTATTATTATTGTGGATCGTGCTACATGCTACAATACTCCTTATTGTCTTATTTATTATTGTGGATCGGGTTGCACGTTACAACAAGTCTTATAGGCTTTTGATTAGCACTTGGGCAGGATCCCTCCGGAGTTTGACATACTAGCACCCGTACAATGCTGAGTGATTTTTTTTTTGTGTGTGTGTGTGATGAAGTGGGCATTTGAAACACACAAATTGAGTATATTGAGGGTGAGAGTAACTGAGAATATCATCGTGAAATTAATCATTTGACATGCATGCTTGGCATATAGGCGTAGAGATGTATTTTTCTCATGCTTGACAGTACTGTGACATTCATGATTTGAAATGTACATTTAACATGTAGGCATAGAGATGTATATTCATCATGCTAGACGATATATGGGTAATTGATGACTTGACATGTATATTGACATGTAGGCATACAGACGTATTTTCCTCATGCTAATTGGTAAACAGAAATTCATATTTAGTGTTGTGAATTGGAAATAAAATTCTATTGATAAACTCATGTTTAGTTGATTTTCAGTTGTAATATCTAGACTTGACTGTTATACCTGGAAAGCATGTCTACTTTTCCGTAACTGTGGACGAGCTGAGCATAATATCTTTTGAGCTATCACTTTTACTGCCTCCATTATATTATTATGAGTTAATATTGGCTATTGGTGTGGGGCACTGACCTTCTTCCAATATCATCACTGTTTTCAACCTAAGGTTAGGTTTATTACTTATTGAGTACATGAGTTCGGTTGTACTCATTCTACACTTCTGCACCTTGCGTGCAAATTTTGGAGCTAATGTTGTTGTGTATGGTGGGTGCTGGCATTGAAGATGTACCCGTGTTCCGATTATAACTGCCTCTATTCTTGGTAGCTTTAGATTAATAAATTAGTTTATGTATATTTCGAATAGATGATGTATTTATTTCGTACCGACTTTGTAAATTCTAAATCTTAAGCCTCAAGACTTGTACTACCAATCCTTGGGATATTCTATTGAAAGCTCAGTTATTTTATTTATTGATTCTTGTTATCCTATTCGAGTTGTGTTGTCTATCATTTGGCTTATCTGGCGGGTTGGGTTAGGTGCCATCACGACTAACTAGAGTTTGGGTCGTGACACGTTGGTATTAGAGCTCTAGGTTCATAGGTTCTACGAGTCATGAGCAAGTGTCTAGTAAAATCTTGCGGATCGGTATGATGACGTCCATACCTATCTTCGAGAGGCTACAGGGCATCTAGAATAAACTTTTCATCTTTATTTTCTTATCGTGCGACATTGATTCAGCTCAAATCATATCTTTTTAAATTCCTTCCACTCACTCGTATGTTATGTGATCCCTCAGTATCAGTTGTGCATCGACGACTTGTGATTCCATGGATTAGGTACGGGATGTGTTTTGGTGATGGGCCGAATCGGAGGACTTGAGGTTGGGTTTTGACCGCAGCTTAGGCACAGTGATTTCAGTTGTGTGAGTATGTGATTTTGGACTTCTAGAGTTATGGCTCGATGAGTGGTTGGATGGATATATGATGAGTAGGATATGACTGCGGGATATGTTCAGATGGTTTGAATGTGATGAGAAGAGTTCCCTTGAGATGTAAAAGGTTTATTGGGTGCTTAATTTTTGTCTTGACATGATGTACAATCTCGGGTTATGAGTGTGTTAAAGGATATTTCATGTTGTTTAATTATGGAACGAATTAGGTTCTCATATCTTGTTGATGAGTTCAGACTCGGGAAGATTAAGTGATTGCGTAGTAGTTGTGGTTGTGAAAGGGTAAAGAGAGATGTCAGTTTGGGGCTAATTAGGTGGGTTATCACCTGCGGGGTAATCTATGGATGTGTGATTCTTATGATGTTGTGTGCAGAGTTTATTTCTACCAGTGGATTATATGTGTTGCGATTTGAGTTTGGATCGGTTGATAAAGTTGATCTGACTGTCACGAGGATAAATGTGAGCTTAGCAGATAATTTGAGGTCTCTTCAGAGTGGGTGTCTCGGCTATGGTACTTTTGGGGTGCTTAAGAGGGAATACAATGACTTATGGGCCTTAGGGCGGTGTGATTTTATGCTATGATCTCTCGTGGTGAGCGTCGGGTTAAGGGTCGTAATGTGCGGTAAAGGAGAAGCGTTAACTTGAAGAAAATTTGGAAGGAACTCAGAGAAATAGGACAGCTTGGTGGTAGATCGGTTCAGCATAGTAATGGGTATAATCGGTTCTTTAGGTTCTTATGAAGTGGTGAGTCTCTACACTTGTTTTATGGCAATAATCTTGAGTTTGACGACCTGCGTGACTTGGTTGAGTTAGAGGGATTCAGTTCTGATGGCTTGGTTATGTGCAAATGGGCTTCGTACAGTTCTCGATGATTTCTACCACGACTTGGGATGATTTCTACCACGACTTGAGATTTGCATGTACAAGGTCGCGGTTCAGTTTTGAAGGGAATGTCACAAATTCTTAGACAACATGGATGGTTCCAAATGTTTAGATGGATTCTAGTAGTACTTGTATTACTTGAGAAGGGCGCACATTTTAGAAGGTGCACTGTGGTTTGACTTATAGATGTTTCATTGGTATTGCGGTACTCTCCTAGTTGACCGACTACTAGTGTTCATATATTTCTTTTTGGCACGAAGGAATACAGAAGCATTTCTCGTGGAATGATTGTCTATGAAGGTTGTGTCAGTCTCTTGAGTGGTCGAGTTGAGATCAAATATAGTGATTCTAGTATTCTAGGGATTTGGAGACGGGGAGTTCTCAGAGGCAGATTGTTCCTTGATTGCAGACTGTGAAGGTATAGCCAAAGTTAGACAACTAATAATATGAGTTATGGTTAGGTTATTGTGGACTTTTGGGGGGTTATTTATCTAACTGTGGGTGACCGGAGCTGATTTGGGGGACCATTGGTAGGCCCAATGAGGATGTGTATTCAACACCGAGTCGGATTTATTGACTCAACACTATATTGTTGAGGGGTGTGTCATTCAGTTGGAGTTGAGCATGTTCGTGTTCCGATATGTTTTATGTGTTACTCTTCTATGCTACAATGGGTTGTGATCTGTTGGTTATTCGTACACTAGATGCGTTTCTGTTTGGGCCTTGCGGCAAAATTCGAGCGAGATGGTTATTGGGGTGTTGAATGGTTGATTGCACTTTGGTTATGCTCTTTCTGGGCTGTAGTATATCGTGTTATTCACTTCTCTATGGTTATGGTCATGCACTTCGTGTACTTGATGTCAAATTGCGTGTGGTTATTGATTTTGAGCATCGTAGGTTGAGGTATTTCATATGGACCGGTAGTTGGATAGGTTACGCATTGCAACGGGGTTATGTTGGGATATGATCCTTTGTGATAGATTCATGTGTCCTGGTTCTACTATGTGTGATTGTTTCATAGCATTGCTTTTGTGAAGGTATTTGTTGAGCTTGCAGGGTGATTCTATCATTTGAGTCATTTTCCATGTTTGGGTGCATTTGAGTTGTTGCTTATTGGTGCATAGATTGCATTGTATGTAGCTCTATGTGTTATTGGTGTGGCATGTCGGTCGACCTGCTTGTACTGAGTGAGATGAGGTTATTGAACCTTGAATTAGCACTATCGGGATTTAGTAAGGTATGTTTGGAGATGTGATGATGTCACTAGTCAGCTTAGAATTTCGGCTATGGTTCTTTTTTGGCGAGAGAGCTCCACAACTTATTGATTTCATGTTATGAGTCTTTGTATATTTCTTTCATCATTGGCAGTGTACGAAGGTTTAGAACGGGGTTTTAATTGATATGAGGTCTGTTACCGGTATCGGGTTTATTTTTCAGCAGCTATTATGATAGGGAATTATTGCTACAAATATGCGAGTTATGTGGTATATTATGTGATTACATCTTGGGTTATGGTTATGGCTTGATACAGTTTGTTCAGACTTATACAATTTGTAGATGCGAGATTCGGGTCTTGTAAAGAATTCCAGATGTTAGAAATTGGGTTTCAAGGTTTATGAGCTAAGGTTGAAGGAAACATCTTCGGTTATGTTGAGTTGACAAACTTATATGGATTGGGGTGATGTGGCATCACCCCCAGGTATGTGCATGGTAAGGTTTCACAGTGATTTGACGGCTTTGGAATGACTCTTGGCACGTTCGAGGATGAACGTATGTTTAAGTGGGGAAGAATGTAACGACCCAGACGGTCGTTTGAGCATTTTGCATTCCGTTCAATTGTTTGATGTCTTTAGTAGCTTCATATGATGTATTATGACTTGTGTGAATCATCGGTTTTGGTTTTCAGGTGATTCGGGATTGATTCGGAAGAATGATTCTCAACTAGAAGGCTTTAAGTTGGATGAGTTGACCAAGTTTGACTTTTGAGTATTTGATCTCGGATCGGAGTTTTGATGGTTCCATTAGGTCCGGATAGTGATTTTGGACTTGGACGTATGCCCGGATTTGCATTTTGATGTTTCTTGAAGGTTTCAGCACTATTTGGCCAAAGTTGGCAATTTGAAGGTTTGGAATGTTCATAAGTTTGACAGGGAGTTAACCTTGATGATATCGGGTTCGGATTGTGGTTCCGGGAATTGGAATAGCTTCGTTATGTCATTTTGTACTTATGTACAAAATTTGAGGTCATTTCGAGTTGTTTTGATATGGTTCGACTCGAGTTTTGGAAATTGAAAGTTCAAAAGTTCATTAAGTTCGATTTAAGGTGCGATTCATGGTTTTGATGTTGTTATGCGTGATTTGAGGCCTCGAGTAAGTCCGTGTTATATTATGGGGCTTGTTGGTATGTTTCGACGGGGTCCCGAGGGGCTCGGGTGTGTTTCAGATTGATTTCGGATCATTTTTAGGCCATTTTCAACTGCTAATATTTGGCTACAGGGGTGTACATCGCGATTGCGGAGCGTAGGTCGCGATCGCAAAGAGTAAAATGAAAAAAATGGAATTATGAAATGCGTTCATAGAGGAAGCTTCTCGTTCGCGAAGAAGAAATTCTGCTTTGACTGAGCTGATTTCGGAAGTTTATATCTTGCAATCTATAAGGAACTTGGAGATGATCCAAAAACAAAAATTATAACGCTTTGTTTCTAGTTTTCCAAAAGTTAAACCGTTTATCATTTGGAGTTATGTACAAAACGTTATGGCTGATACACTATAAGCTGTCTAAGAAGAGTTTGGGAAGGATTAATGGAAAATCTGTTCATAGCGATGCGGGGAAATGGCCGCAATCGTGAAGGGTAAAATCTGTGCTGGAAAACTTTGGAATCACGATCACGAGACTGTGATCTTGAAGGGTACCTATAGAGCAATGTATAAAGTACTCTATTTTGAAGGTCTTGGTCATTTTATCATATTTTGAGCTATGGAGCTCGGATTTGGCAATTTTAGAGGCGATTTTCGCCACATGGATTGGGGTAAGTATTTTTTTACTCAGTTTTGAATATATTTCATGAATCTATCTTCGATTTTGGCATTTGGATTATGAATTTTAAAGAGAAATTGGGGGGTTTTGTCTAAACTTTCCTAAAGTAAATTCTTGAGTTTTGAACATCAATTCAGAGTTGGATTTGAGTGAAATTAGTATGGTTGGAGTCGTAATTGAATGAGTTGTCGGATTTTATGAGTTTTGTCGGATTTCGAGGTACATGCCCGAGTTTGAATTTATAGTTGACTTTGAGTAAATTTGTAAAGATTCGACCTTTATCATTTGGGATTGTTTCCTTAGGCATTATTTGATGTTTTTAGTTGCTTTTTGCTAGTTTCGAGCCGTTCGGAAGTTGATACACGTAGGATAGTGTTTCTAGAGTATTGTTTGACTTGATTGGTATTGTATTTTGCTTGTTCGAGGTAATAACATATCTAATCTTGGTTTTGAGGATATTTAACCCTGGGAACTATGTTATATGAGGTATATTAGGTGACGCACATGCTAGGTGACGAGCGCGTGGGCGTGCACTGCGGTAATCACGATTCAAGTTGACTATTAGACTATGACCAGACTTGTTTTGTTGTTATATCTTGTTCAATCCATGTAATTCCTACTTGTTAGAGGAATTGAGCTGTGATTCAAGTTAGATATCATGTTTAGGCTATGTGCTTATTCAGTTGAGACCTAATGAGGCAATTTCTGTTGTTTTGAATTTTTTGCTCTAATAATTTAAGTCTCTGTTCATCATTCACTCTTACATCACATTTTATCATTGTTTGGGCTGAGTGGTACGAGATTGTGAGCCCTTGAGACTTGAGAGATTGATGACTGAGGTGGGCCTGAGAGCCGTATTGTGAGTGTTATTGTGGATCGGTTTGCATGTATTATTATTATTATTATTATTATTATTATTTATTATTATTATTATTATTATTATTATTATTATTATTATTATTATTATTATTATTATTATTATTATTATTATTATTATTATTGTGGATCGGTCTGCACGTCGCAACATAACTTATTGGCTTATTTATTGTTGTGGATCGGGCTGCACGTCACAGCAGGCCTTATAGGCTTTTGATTAGCGCTTGGGCATGATCTGCCCCTCCAGAGTCTGACATACCAATAGTGAGCGCAGGCACAGTGATATATATATACACGTGATATGGT
This sequence comes from Nicotiana tabacum, assembly GCF_000715075.1. Lineage (NCBI taxonomy): Eukaryota > Viridiplantae > Streptophyta > Magnoliopsida > Solanales > Solanaceae > Nicotiana > Nicotiana tabacum. The sequence continues at coordinate 35,446,478 of NC_134098.1, forward strand.
GAGGGGCTTCTGAGCCAGGCACACGTACAATGCTGAGTTATTTTTTTTTGTGTGTGATTAAGTGGGCATTTGAAACAGATAGCTTGAGTATGTTGAGGGTGAGAATACCTGGGAATATCACCGTAAAATCATTCATTTGACATGCATGCTTGCCATGTAGGCATAGAGATGCAATTTTCCTCATGATAGACGATACTGTGACATTCATGATTTGACTTGTAGGCATAGAGAGATATATTCCTCATGCTAGACGATATATGGTAATTGATGACTTGCCACGCCCGAACTCGGGGAGCACGACCGGCGCTCAACCGAGCGAACTCGGTCAAGCAAGCCTGTTAGATACTTTCTACCCATATTACTTATGAATACCAAGAATACATATTTTCGTTGATTATACGATAAGAAGATGTTACACCCCCTGTTTTCGTACATGAATGTACGCCCATAAGTAAATTGATGAAAGCTCGGAAATGAGATGTTACATCCCGCATTTTCGTACGTTAATTAATCGACGTAAGCTCGGGAATGAGATTATTTTGAGATTTAAGTATTACACTATTTCAAATAAGTGATAAGTAAATTCGGGAAGATGAGAGGGTAAGCGAATCAAAGAAAATGAGTTTCGTCGAAGTTTGTCAATTTGGGATAAAATACGGTTCGAGCTATAATACCCAGTATTTATGGACTAGTACCATACAAGGTACCACATGACCATGATAGTAAGGTGTATAAAGTGTGTTAAAAGTAAGTAGTATTTTAAGTAATTTGAGATAATTCTTAATTATGTGGATAATTGGTTAGTGGGAGATTAACAACTTAATCAAGAGATTGGGGTGGATAAGCATTAACCAACGTGGCAGCAAAATGGAATCTTCATCAAAGCCAAAACTTGTGACTCTTATTTCATGTAATTAGGTAGCAAAATTGAGGGGATTTTGGTGGCCAAGTATTACAAAGTGGGGCCCACACCACCAAGACTTAATAATCTCTTTAATTCACACAAAATGGAGATGCATATATCAAAATCTCCAAGAAATGGATCTTCAGCAAAAGAATTCGTTCGAAGTTATACTACGTAATAGCAACGGGATTTGCAATTCTAAGGGAGCCCGGTACAATCTTTCTCAAGAATATCATACGGATTTTTCCCTACTTCGATCTTGCCGTTATGCATTTTATCGCAATTGTCGTGTGTTAGAGAGATTGTCAAGAGAATCGGCTCAGGTATCTTAAGGCTATCCCTTCTTTCCTTTTGGCATGGTCCATATGATACAAACGAAACGAGCAAATGCACAACTTTCTTGTATCCTATTATTCTATCATCTATTCATGGGTCTAAAAAAATACGTAAGTTAATAAAGTTTACTTCATGACATTAATCAAAGGCATAATGGTCTTATGACGTTCGAGAGATTTTATTGACGTACTTCTCATGCATTGCATTCATTTAGACATGTACATTGACCCATGACCAGATGGCGTTAGATGGCGTTATATACGTGTATATATATGTATATGGGATATGGGAAAAAGTTACGGCATTACATACGCACCACCACCTGATCAGATGGTATACGTTGATGATTTTGCCCACAGTGGCCGAGATGATATGATGGGATGCCCTCAGAGGCTTGATGATGTTATGTACGCATATACCTATGCATGGTATGGCATTTATATGCATATGCATGGCATTATAAATATTAATGATTTTGATTCACAAAGTTATTCAGACTTACATGTTGAGTCTTTTACTCCATGTTTCTCTTATGTCTATTGGTTACTGATTTTCATTCCTTACATACTCGGTACATTATTTGTACTGATGTCCCTTTGCCTGGGGATGCTGCGTTTCATGCCCGCAAGTCCCGATAGATAGGTTGAGAGTCTTCCAAGTAGGCTATCAGCTCAGCGGAAGGTGTTGGTGCGCTCCATTTGCTCCGGAGTTGCTTATTTGGTCAGTATGATTAGGACATGTATTAATTGGTATGGCGGGGACTTGTCCTGACCTTTATGATATTTATGTACTCTTAGAGGCTTGTAGACAGATGTCATGTATACGGATACTTGTATGGCCTTGTCGGCCTATATTTTGAGTATATTAAGGATCATGCCGGCCTTATAGGCCCGTACGGCGATATGTATAAGTCGGTATATCAAGTTGGGTCACACTATATTGAGTATTCCCTCATGCTTTATTTTAGTCATCTCATGACAGCCTTTCTGGTTCATTTACCTATAATAATATGATAGGGAAGATACATTATATTGGTACTTGGTTGAGTAAGGCATCGGGTGCCCGTCGCGACCCATCGGTTTGGTTTGTGACAGAAGGCCGTGTATACAATACCAATTCCTTACCATAAGTTACACATATTTTTATGGTCGAAAGTGGAACAAGAAATTCAAACACAACATAACTAGTTTGACTTCCCCAACACTGATTTACAACCCACACTATGTCTACGGAGCCTCTATAGATACAGAAGAGTACTATGATAATGCCGGCAACAAAGCCCAGGCTATACCTCAATCACAATACACAAAGAACAAAAGATACATGACCCCGAAATGAAGTGGGGCTCACCAAGTCTGCTGGGAAGAGGGTGTACCGCTATCACTGATCAGTGCCTCCTACTGTGGAACCACCTGCATCCATTGAAGATGCAACACCCCCGGCAAAAGGGACGTTAGTACATATGGAATAGTACTAATATGAATGACAAAACACCCTCTCAATAGAATGATAAATAACGCGAGCAAGAACAATCATAATATCAGTGGAAGCCTCAAACAACATCAAACCTCAAATTAGGATCAAGACAATATTAAAATTAATTTCCATATCTTAAGTTAGAGGTCTTTAGCACCAATATGCCACTGTTCACGATACCAATATTCACAATACCAATACCACCGTATTTTTAGTATGGAGTCCGATCACGACCCGATCGGCTAGGCCATCTCATTAGAGACATCAACCACAATCATAATTTCTAACACAATCACCACCATGCGTGCGACATGGCATCCGATCACGACCCGATCGGCTAGGCCGTCGCATTCGAGACATCAACCTTTTTATATCAATCATCTCATTTCATACTTCTTTCACATCTTTTCATTTCATTGGCACTAGTGGCCACAATTATAAATCATTCTTGGCACATCGGCCGTATTTTAGTATTTCATGCTCACCTTTTCACTTTGAAACATCATAGTTTGTAGATCAAAGTTTGTAGTACACATGTGAGCAATTAAGAGTCTTAGGCACATAGAGATGTTTCATAAAATTTGGCACCTAATCTTCGTTTGAATTTGACTTGAAGTCGAAACATGTTTAATGTACAACCCATACTTTGAACACATTCTCAAATGATGACATAACATGATAAATGCATTTGGGATACATAATGAACATATATCTTTCAACACAAGCTTATTTGGAATAACTAATTTTATAATGAGCAACTCGGGACTTACATAAATTACATGAGTACCATGGGATTTAATTCTAAGAGAGGAGTTTAGCCAACATACCTTACTTCAAGCCTTTCAATTTACTACAACGTTCCAAAAAACCTAGCCACTTCGATCTATTTAGAGATATAGCAAAATTTAACACAAATTAGGAAGATGATCATGGTTCTAGCTCATTTGATCATTTTATCAAACACTAGGTGTGTATTAAGATTTCAAGGTCCTTTTAAGGAGGATTCCATCATCCCACAACCCATTATTTACCATTGTTAGCTCAACAATATTCCTACACCACTTGATGTTAACATGCATGCAAAATAACCAACTCTCATACCCAAGAATTATCTTACTAATTACCCATTTCTAGTTAACTTTTGAAATGAAGGGTTATGGTGTAGAATCTTACTTCTAGGATGAAGACCTAGTGAGTTTTCCTTGTTAATCTTTCAAGATTCGAGCAAGAATTGAAGAACAAATTGTTGAAGAACTCTCTCCCACTCTAGGGCACTCTCTCACCCTCAAAATATCAGGTTTTTGCTCAAAAGATGGTATATATCGTCTATTTAACAAAATAGGACATTAGAAAAACTGACCCCTCAAAAATTCGGACCGGGCTGCAGACCAGGCTAGGCATGGTCTATAGCGAGCTACTGACCAGGTTTCGTGATCTCTGTAGCGAGCTAAAGACCAGGCTTCGCGAGGGAGATAGCACGGTCTAGCACGCTATAGACCTGGCTTCGCGAGGGTTATAGCATGGTCTAGCGCGCTACAGACCTAGCTTCATAGGGGTTATAGCACAGTCTAGCGCGCTACAGACCTGGCTTCGCGAGGGTTATAGCACGGTCACATTCTTCCAGCCTTTGGAAATTTGAACATAACTTCTTGTAGGAGTGTCCAAATGATGAACGATTTGAAGTGTTAGAAACTAGACTCACATGGCTTTAATTTGATATGTAGATGCTCCTAAGTCGTTATAGTTTGGTAGAAGCATGCTTTTGAAGTAGGATCTTGTGCGAATTGAGACATCCTTTCCACTTAATGTATCCAACTTGTTCCACACGAATTCTTGCCATTCACAAAACTCCTTAGTATGTTCCAACACACCTTAAACATATATTTTTCATATCAAAATATTGTGGTTCTATCCCATGGGTCTCCTTTAATACTCGAACATGTTATTCCCAAATACCGTTGGCGCATTTTAAAATCTTAAATCATTAGGAAATTCTTTTAATGGGGCTTTTCATTCTCCCCTGCTTAGGATCATTCGTCCTCGAATGAGGAGTAGAGTCCGTCCCCAAATACGTAATATAACTCGTTTCTTCTTCCATACATCTTAAGCTCCTAAATTGGACTAACTCCCAAATTTTTCAGAAATTTTGGCAGAGTCTCCTCTACAATTGGGCCTAACCACCTGCCATAGAATCACAGAAACCAATCCTAAAAACATGTATATGAACTAATGACATAACATAGAATAAAAACAATGGCAACCGTGGCCTTACGGGCAGTATACTGCCAAAAAGGAACACCTTAACATCAGTTGTACAATTGATACATAATTCATAGAAGATAACTATTAGAATTTTCATAGAACACAACTTTATAAATATATGACTATTCAAACAAATGAGGGTACTTCTACTTCAGTTCTTCCTCGGCCTCCCAGGTGGCTTCTTCAACCTACTGGTTTCGCCATAACACTTTCACGGAGGCAACGTCTTTATTTCTCAACATTCGGACTTGCCGATCAATAATAGAAACTGGAATCTCTTCATAAGTCAATTCCTCATTAACCTCAATAGTTTCAACCGGAACAATGAATGTTGGGTCTCTAATTACTTTCTTCAACATAGACACATGAAATACCGGGAGTACTAATGACATCTCAGGTGGTAGCTCAAACTTGTATGTCACCTCACCAATCCTCTAAATGATTCTGTACGGTCCGATATACCTCAAACTCAATTTCCCTTTCTTACCAAATCGCATTACACCCTTCATGTGGGAAACCTTCAAGAATACGCAATCATCTTCTTTGAACTCCAAATCCCTACGATGAACATATGAATAGGACTTCTGACGACTCTGAGCAGTTTTCAACCGCTCCTTAATGATCTTAACCTTCTCCATAGCCTGATGCACGAGGTCTGGTCCTATCAATTCTGCTTCCCCAATCTCGAACAACCCAATGAGAGATCTACATCTCTTACCATATAAAGCCTCGAACGGTGCCATCTAAATGCTAGCATGATAACTATTGTTGTAGGCAAATTTTATGAGTAGAAAATGATCATCCCAACTACCTTTGAAGTCAAGAACACAAGCGCTCAACATATCCTCAAACGTCTGAATAGTCTACTCTGCCTGGCCGTCGGTCTGTGGATAAAAGGATGTATTAAGATTCACCTGAGTACCCAAACCTTGCTGAAATGTCTTCCAAAATTTAGGCGTGAACTATGCCCCCCTAATAAGAAATGATAAAAATTGGAGTGCCATACAACCTGAATATTTCTTTGATATACAACTGAGCATACTGTTCCGCTGTGTCGGTGGCCTTAACCGGCTAGAAGTGTGCTGATTTTCTGAGTCGATCCACAACCACCCAAATCGAGTCAAACTTACGAGGAGTGCAAGGTAGTCCTACCACAAAGTCCATATTAATCATTTCCCACTTCCACATTGGAATTTCTATGTTCTGTGCCAACCCACTGGTCTTTTGGTGTTCGGCCTTCACTTGTTGACAATTTGGACATATCACCACAAAGACCACTACATTCCTCTTCATATTATTCCACTAATAGACTTTCTTAAGATTATGATACATTGTTTGTAGAACCCGGGTGCACGAAATACCTAGAAGTATGAGCCTCAGTCATGATTCTCTCCCGTAGACCATCTACATTTGGAACACATAGACGCCCTTGGTACCTTAGTGTACCATCACCCATGCCAAGAGAAAAGGCCATGGTCTTATGTTTATGAATCCCCTCTTTCAGTTGTGCCAATAATGGATCGTTGTATTGCTTCTCCTTGACTTTCACAACAAGTGATGATTCAGACCTATTTTGCACAATCACCCCTCCTTCACTAGAGTCCGCAAGACGAACTCCCAAACTAGCCAATCAGTAAACTTCCTTGGCCAATGGCCTTTGATATGCCTCCAAGTGTGCTAAACTACCCATAGATTTCCGGCTAAGAGCATCTGCCACCACATTAACCTTCCCCGAATGATATAGAATATCAATGTCGTAATATTTGAGTAATTCAAGCCATCTTCTCTGCCTCAGATTCAATTCATTCTGTTTGAAAATATATTGAAGGCTCTTATGGTCTGTAAATATATCCACCTGGACCCCATATAAATAATGACACCAAATTTTCAATGCAAATACCATCGCCACAAGTTCTAAATCATGTGTTGGATAGTTCTTTTCGTGATTCTTGAGCTGCCTAGAAGCATAAGATGTCACCTTGCCATGTTGCATTAATATACACCCAAGCCCAATTCTTGAAGCATCACAATATACCACAAATCCATCTATACCCTCTGGTAGGTTCAACACCGGTGTCGTAGTTAATCTTGCTTTCAACTCCTGGAAGCTCCTTTCACAAGCATCTGACCATTGGAACTTAATTGCCTTCTGCGTCAATTTAGTCAACGGAGAAGCAAGAGTAAAACCCCTCTACAAACTTTCTGTAATACCCCGCTAAGCCTATGAAACTACAAATCTCTGTTGGAGTTGTAGGCCTCGGCTAATTCTTCACAACTGCAATTTTCTAAGGATCAACCTTAATTCCTTCACTAGAGACTACATGACCCAAGAATGTGACAGATTCAAGCCAAACTTCAAACTTCGGAAACTTTGCATATAAGTTGTGCGGATATAAGGTTTGCAAAACTACCCTGAGATGATCGGTATGGTCCTCTCGATTGCGTGAATATATAAGGATGTTATCAATAAACACTATCACAAAAGAGTCGAGGAACGGCTTAAAAACATGGTTCATAAGATCCATGAAAGCAGCTGGGGCATTTGTTAGCCTAAACGACATTACCAAAAATTCAAAGTGCCCATATCGGGTTCAAAAAGCTGTTTTCGGAACATCCTGCTCCCTGATCTTCAATTGGTGATAACCGGATCGTAGATTAATTTTGGCGAAGTACTTAGCACCTTATAATTGGTCAAACAAGTCATCTATCCTTGGTAGTAGGTACTTATTCTTGATCGTGACCTTATTGAGCTGCTAATAGTCAATACACATTCTCAGTGACCCATCTTTCTTCCTTACAAAAAGGACTGGTGCGCCCCAAAGGGACACACTCGGCCGGATGAAACCCTTTTCTAACTAATCTCACAATTGTTCCTTTAGTTTTTTCAATTCTGTCGGTGCCATCCTGTAGGGTGTAATAGATTTAGGTTGCATGTCTAGCATCACATCAATCCCAAAATCAATCTCTCTGTCTGGTGGGATCCCAGGGAGCTCTTCTGGAAAGACCTCCAAATATTCATTCACAATAGGTACGGACTCAAGTGTAGGTGCCTCGGCATCAGTGTCTGTAATCCGGACCAAATGGTAGATACACCCCTTGTTAATCATCTCTGTGGCCTTAAGCTAAGAAATAAACCTACCCTTTGGCACCACATCATTGTCACGCCCCAAACCTGGGGAGGCATGGCTGGCACTCGGTGCTGTACTGGCCCGAACGAACCACTTTGTAACTTATTTTTCTTTCTTAACTATCATGGGTCAACATGGCCACAACTCATAATGTATAACTATAAGTGGGCCACAACTCGTAATGTATAATTATAAGAGGGGGGGAACACTGTATCAATGAACCATCTTTCTTAAAACATGAATTCATATGGGTCCTCAAGGCCTCTGCCATAATGTACAAAATAAACCTCTGTCTACAAAGCCTCTAAGATTATTTGACATCAAATGGGACAGGGTACCGACCTACCCATAAGTCTGTAGCAAAACTATGATACGTTGACTCTTAGACTCGGCTACACTCTAAATGAGGTGGAGTCTTACCGATCCTTCGCTGAATGCCAATCTCATCTACTATGAGGGCTCGTCAAACTGATTATCTATACCTGCAGGCATGAATACATCGTCCCCAACAAAAGGACGTCATTACGAATAATGTACTGAGTATGTAATGCAGAACTGAAACATAACCATAATTCAACATTTATTACATACTTAGCATACTTATATATATAATGCTTCTCTTTGAATCTATTATCCATATTGTATGATGCATGACTGCCCAACTGATCAGTGGTAACTGCCCGATCGGCCGTAATACAGTGGTAAATGCATGACTGTCTGATCGACCGTAGCTCGGCAGTAAATATGTAACTTCCCAACCGGTCATAGCTCGGTGGTAAATGCATGACTGTCCGACCGGCCGTAGCTCGGTGATAAATGTGCAACTGCCCAACCGGCCGTAGCTCGGTGGTAAATGCATGACTGCCCTACCGGCCGTAGCTCGGTGGTAAATGCATGACTGCCCGACCGGCTGTAGCTCAGTAGTAAATATGTAACTGCCCAACCAGCCGTAGCTCGGTGGTAAATGCATGACTGCCCGACCGGCCGTAGCTCGGTGGTAAATGCATGAAGATGCATGTATCACTATATTATAATTATTAACATCTTTATCATATACCTCAGTATTGACTTAGGACCATAGTTAGACATGCTTGAATATCATTTTACAGGAATGAATAACATAGACCTCCTTAACTGCTAATAGTAGAACCACTTATGGAATAGCATTTCATTTAAGTATCGTTACTTGGATCATGCCAAAAGAAAGAAGGATTATCCTTAACATACCTGAACCGATTCTCTTGATAATCCCTCTAACACACGTTAATTGAGACAAAACATGTAACAGCAGATCGAATTAGGAAAAAAATCCGTATGATATTCTTGAGAAAGATTGCATCGTACTCCTTAAAAATGCAAAATCTCGCGCTATATTGTGTAAAATGGTCTTCGTATGAAATGTTTTGAAACCACTACGTTGCTATTGAAATTCATGGAACTTGCTGAAGCTTTCCTTCTTAAGATGTGAATAATTCAATTGTAAATTTAGAAAGGTTATCTTTAACCTTTAGGTGGGCCTCACTTTAGGGGGTGACTAAGCTACCAATCTTTCTTCATTTGCCACCTTATAACATGGACTTTAAGAGTCATAAGTGGGCTGCCACGTTAAGGCTTATCCAAAGCCTTAATTAATCACCCACTAATTCTTAATTAACTTGTTAATTTCTCCATTAACCAATAATTAACCAATTATCCACATCATTAAGAATTATCTCAAATTACTTAAAATACTATTCACTTTTAATATACATTATACACCTTACTATCATGGTCATGTGGTACCTTGTATGGCACTAGTCCATAAATACCGGGTATTATAGCTCGGACCGTATTTTATCCCAGTGTCAAACTTTGATGAAACTCATTTTCTTCGATTCACTTACCCTCTCACTTTCACGAATTTACTTATCACTTGCTTGAAATAGAATAATACTTATAATCTCCAAATAATCTTGTCCTTGAACTGTTGTCAATTATCTAACGACAAATTCATCGTACAATACTACAGGGTGTAACATCGTCGTAATATAATACTGCGGAGCGTAACATCATCGTAATATAATACCGCAGAGGGTAACATCATCGTAATACTGCGGGGCGGAACATCATTACCCCCTTTGGAATATTCGTCCTCGAATGTTGACTGACGCACTTGTAATTTTCATAACCTATGTCTTCTGAATACTTTAGTACTCTTCTTGCCATCTAGGCAACTGTTCTGTGAATAATTCCAAAGGCCAGGGCATTCTCCTCTTTAGGCCTCTTTCTCACATCATGACTCGTGGTCAATCCTTCCAATCTCGTAACTGTCTCTGACCTTGTAAATGCGCCTATGCGACTCTTCTCTCCTTTGTGAACTAAACTAAAAACCAACCTCTATCTGATGTCTGGACTATTCACAACCTTTTGTACTTGAGTATCTCGTATTTTATTCACCTTTACCTTACTTACCTTTCAATCTCGCATCGTATCTTCTGTTTCTTTTATAACCTCCCTTCTACATAAGTAAAAATTACATCTACGCCTTAAAGCTCTATTGTGACAGCACCTCTAGTGCATACAAAATCTGGCGAAAGCTTTATACTGACTTCATACGATTCAGCTCTATGACACGATCTGGAAACAAAAGAAGGATAAAAATTTCCTAAATGCCCTATAGCCTCTCAATCATAATACTAGATGCAACATTGTATGCAAAGACATAATCTACCATTTTATTCAATCGATTCAAATCTGTCTTGCCACACCCCAAACCTGGGGAGGCGTGGCTGGCACCCGGTGCCGTACTGGCCCGAGCGAACCACTCTGTAACTCATTTTTCTTTCTTAACTATCATGGGTCAACATGGCCACAACTCATAATGTATAACTATAAGTGGGCCACAACTCATAATGTATAACTATAAGGGGGAAAACACTGTATCAATGAACCATCTTTCTTAAAACATGAATTCATATGGGTCCTCAAGGCCTCTGCCATAATGTACAAAATAAACCTCTGTCTACAAAGCCTCTAAGATTATTTGACATCAAATGGGATAGGGTACCGACCTACCCATAAGTCTGTAGCAAAACTCTGACACGATGACTTATAGACTCGGCTGTACTCTGAGTGAGGTGGAGTCTTACCGATCCATCCTTGAATGCTAATCTCGTCTACTATGAGGGCTCGTCAAACTGATTATCTATACCTGAAGGCGTGAATGCAGCGTCCCCAACAAAAGGACGTCAGTACGAATAATGTACAGAGTATGTAAGGCGGAACAGAAACATAACAATAAGTCAACATTAATTAAAGACATATAAGAATCAACCTGAATCTCTGAAGTACCACCGTATATACATACTTAGTATACTTATATATATACAATGCTTATCTTTAAGACTATTATCCATATCGTATACATACACACACACATATATAATGCTTCTCTTTGAGACTATTTCTATTATCCATATTGTATGATGCATGACTGCCCAATTGATCAGTGGTAACTGCCCGACCGGCCGTAGCACGGTGGTAAATATATGACTGCCCGACCGGTCATAGCTCGGTAGTAAATATGTAACTGCCCAACCGTCCATAGCTCGGTGGTAAATGCATGACTGCCTGACCGGCCGTAGCTCGGTGCTAAATGTGTAACTGCCCAAACGGCCGTAGCTCGGTGCTAAATGCATGACTGCCCGACCGGCCGTAGCTCGGTGGTAATTATGTAACTGTCCAACCGGCCGTAGCTCGGTGGTAAATGTATGACTGCCCGACCAGCCGTAACTCGGTGGTAAATGCATGAAGATGCATGTATCACTATATTATAAGCATTAAGATCTTTATCATATACCTCAGTAGAGACTTAGGTACGTACTTAAACATGCTTGAATATCATTTTATAGGAATGGATAACATAGACATCCTTAACTGCTAAGAGTAGAACCACTTATGGAATAGCATTACGTTTACGTATCGTTACTTGGATCATGCCAAAAGAAAGAATGATTAGCCTTAACATACCTGAACCGATTCTTTTGACAATCCCTCTAACACACATTAATTGCGAAAAAACATGTAACGGCAGATCGAAGTAGGGAAAAATCCGTATGATATTCTTGAAAAAGATTGCACCGTACTCCTTAAAATTGACTTCGTATGAAATGTTTTGAAACCACTACGTTGCTATTGAAATTCATGGACCTTGCCGAAGCTTTGCTTCTTATGATGTGAACAATTCAATTGTAAATTTAGAAAGGTTATCTTTAACCTTTAGGAGGGACCCACTTTAGGGGGTGACTAAGCCACCAATCTTTCTCCATTTGCCACCTTATAATAGGGACTTTAAGAGTCATAAGTGGGCTGCCACGTTAAGGCTTATCCAAAGCCTTAATTAATCACCCACTAATTCTTAATTAACTTGTTAATTTCCCCATTAACCAATTATCGACATAATTAAGAATTATCTCAACTTACTTAAAATACTACTCACTTTTAATACACTTTATACACCTTACTATCATGGTCATGTGGTACCTTGTATGTCACTAGTCCATAAATACCGGGTATTATAGCTCGGACCTTATTTTATCCCAAAATGTCAAACTTCGACAAAACTCATTTTCTTCGATTCGCTTACCCTCTCACCTTCAAGAATTTACTTATCACTTGCTTGAAATATCATAATACTTATAATATCGAAATAATCTTGTCCTTGAACTGATGTCAATTATCTTACGACAAATTTATCGTACAATACTACAGGGTGTAATATCATCGTAATATAATACTGCGGAGCGTAACATCATCGTAATATAATACTGCGGAGGGTAACATCATCGTAATACTGCGAGGCATAACAATCATCCCCCTTACACTCAATAACTGGTTCATTTGGAAATTCAAACCTCACGATCCTGATTCGGTAATCAAGCTTGGCAAAACATGAACAAAGCCAGTCCATCCCCATTATTACATCAAAATCGACCATCCCTAATTCAATGAGATTGTCCATGGTGTCCTGACCATGCAACATGACAACACAATCCCTATAAACCTGCACGGCCAAAATATATTTACCAACCAGAGTAGATACAGAGAACGACTCATGAAGTTGTTCCGATTCTATCCCAAATTCCATAACGACATAAGGAGTGACATATGACAAAGTGGAACCGAGATCAATAAGAGCATACACATCATGAGATTAGACAGTCAATATACTTGTGACAACATTTGGAGAAGCCTTTGAATTCTGGCGACCCTTCATAGCATAGAAATGGCTAGATCCTCCCTAACTCTATGCTTCACCCCTAGCTGCACCATGTCTTGCGGGTGTTGGAGTGCCTCGAGCTGGAGGAGGTACTGCGGATGTGCCGTGCCCCTTCTTACACCCTGGCGGGACGAACGACAATCTCTCTGAATGTGACCCCTCAATCCGCATCCGTAGCATATGGATAAGTCCATATAGCATATTCCTAAGTGTATCTTTCCACACCTAGGGCATAAGGGCCTCCGCTGCTGCTGGAATCTACCACCATGCCGACCCTGTTGGTAGGAGCCCCTGTTGCCCTGACTAGGCCTGAAACGGCTTCACTACTGCTGACTGGGCCCTGATGGCAGTGCACTAGTCGAAGACTGAGCAAAGGACTGAGATGGCCCTGATGACCCTCCCCTGAATGTTGACCTTCTTCCACTAGAAGAACCACCAAAGTTGCCCACAGATCAGGCCTTATTGGTACCTTCTCGCTCCATTCTGTTCTTCAATTTGCGGGTCTCTGTGGCTTGAGCGAATGCCACCATCTTACCATAGTTCATATCAGAATTCAAGGCAGCTGTAGCGGCCTTATTACTTACCAAGGGATTAAGGCCCTGTACAAACCGACGCACTCTAGCCTCCATAGTGGGCTACATGTAAATAGCATACTTCGACAGGTGCACGAATCTCATATGGTACTCCTACATACTCAAGCTACCTTGCCTCAGGTTCTCAAACTCAGCGGCACAGGCTGCCTTAGTCTCGGCAGGCAAGAAATGATCCATGAAGGCATCAGCAAACTCACCCCACCTCGCCAGAGAGCTCCCCTCCTCATGGGACTCTCCCACAGCTCAAACCAAGAATATGCCACCACTTTTAGGCGGTAGGAAGCCTAATTCCACTGCCTATGTCTCAGTAGCACACATAACTCAGAAAGTCTTGTGCATCTCATCAATGAAGTCCTGGGGGTTCTCCTCCGGGTTAGTACCCGTGAACAATGGAGGATCCAACTGGAGAAACCTGTTCACACTGGAACTAGTAGAATCTACTGGATGACTGGAAGAAGTGGGTGCAACATTCGATCTCTGGGCCTGGGAAGCCACTATCTGAGCCAACATCTGTATGGCTCCTCTTAGATCAACATCAGAAATACCAGAATCGAAAGCTGGCCTTGGAGGTGGAACTGGAATATTGGTTGGAGGGACCGTTGCACCCTCAGTAGGTGTAGGGACATGTGCGGTCTAATAAGTTGTAGTAGAATCAGGCAGTGTAGTAACTAGAGGAATATTCTCACTCCTTGGGTGCTCACCCACATCATTAAATATAGAATCAACTACACTCCTGGGGCGACATTGTCTCTTTGGCCAGTTCTTGCCTTCTTCTTACGCGCCATCTACTGAAATTTAGAGCAAAGCACAAGTTAAAGGAGGAACAGTCTTACAATCAGCTTAATCGCATGATAGAGAACATGAAAAAAATGGTATTATTCCTAAATGCCCATATAACCTCCTAATTATAGATGTGGTCGACAACACACCGATAAGAAGGACTCTACTAGTCATGGCTCCGAGACATCCTAGGACACTTTAAAACCTTAGGATCTGATACCAAGTTTGTCATACCCCGAACTCAGAGAGCGCGACCGGCGCTCAACCGAGTGAACCCGGTCAAGCAAGCCTGTTAGATACTTTCTACCCATATCACTTATGAATACCGAGAATACATATTTTCGTTGATTATATGATAAGAAGACCATGTATACAATACCAATTCCTTACCATAAGTTACTTCAGTTTAAAGTCTCAAATTACACACATTTTTATTATCTAAAGTGGAACAAGAAATTCAAACACAACATAACTAGTTTGACTTCCCCAGCACTGATTTACAACCCACTCTATGTCTACGGAGCCTCTATAGATATAGAAGAGTACTATGATAATGCCGGCAACAAGGCCCCGGCTATACCTCAACCATAATACACAAAGAACAAAAGATACATGACCCCAAAATAAAGTGGGACTCACCAAGTCTGCTGGGAAGAGAGTATACCGCTATCAATGATCAGTGCCTCCTGCTGTGGAACCACCTGCATCCATTGAAGATGCAGCGCCCCCGGCAAAAAGGATGTTAGTACATATGGAATAGTACTAGTATGAATGACAAAACACCCTATCAATAGAATGATAAATAACGCGACCAAGAATAATCATAATATCAGTGGAAGCGTCAAACAACATTAAACCTCAAATTAGGATCCAGACAATATTCAAATTAATTTTCATATATTAAGTTGGGAGGTCTTTAGCACCAATATGCCACTATTCACGATACCAATATTCACAATACTAATACCACCGTACTTTTAGCGCGAAGTCCGATCACCACCCGATTGGCTAGGCCATCTCATTAGAGACATCAACCACAATCATAATTTCCAGCACAATCACCACCATATGTGCGGCATGGTGTCCGATCACGACCCGATCGGCTAGGCCATCTCATTCGAGACATCAACCTTTTTATACCAATCATCTCATTTCATACTTCTTTCACATCTTTTCATTTCATTGGCACTAGTGGCCACCATTATAAATCATTCTTGGCACGTCGGCCATATAGTATTTCATACTCACCTTTTCACTTTCAAACATCATAATCATCATCAACAACAACAATAATTTAGATCAAAGTTTGTAGTACATATGTGAGCAATTAAGTGTCTTAGGCACATAGATATTTTTCACAAAGTTTGGCACCTAATCTTCGTTTGAATTTGACTTGAAGTTGAAACATGTTTAATGCACAGCCCATACTTTGAACACATTCTCAAATGATGACATAACATGATAAATGCATTTGGAATACATAATAAATATATATCTTTCAACACAAGCTTATTTGGAATAGCCAATTTTATAATAAGCAACTCAGGACTTACATAAAGTACATGAGTACCGTGGGATTCAATTCTAAGAGAGGTATTTAGCCAACATACCTTGCTTCGAGCCTTTCAATTTACTACAACGTTCTGAAAATCCTAGCCACTTCGATCTATTTAGATATATAGCAAAATTTAACACAAATTAGGAAGATGATCATGGTTCTAGCTCATTTGAGCATTGTATCAAATACTAGGTGTGTATTAAGATTTCAAGGTCCTTTTATGGAGGATTCCATCATCCAACCCATTCTTTACCCTTTTTAGCTCAACAATCTTCCTACACCCCTTTGATAACACATGCATGCAAAATAACCAACTTCCATGCCCAAGAATTATCTTACTTATTACCCATTTCTAGTTAACTTTCAAAATTAAGGGTTATAATGTAGAATCTTACCTTTAGGATGAAGACCTAGTGAGTTTTCCTTGTTAATCTTTCAAGATTCGAGTAAGAATTGAAGAACAAATTGTTGAAGAACTCTCTCCCACTCTAGGGCACTCTCTCACCCTCAAAATATCTAGTTTTTGCTCAACTGATGGTACATATCATCTATTTAACGAAATAGGGTCAGGTTATAATATTCGAAAAACGGACCCTCAAAAATCCGAACCGGGCAATAGACCAGTATAGGCACGGTCTATAGCGAGCTACAGACCAGGCTTCGCGAGCTCTGTAGCGAGCTACAGACAAGGCTTGTGAGCTCTGTAGCGAGCTAAAGACTAGGCTTTGCGAGGGATATAGCACGGTCTAGCGCGCTACAGACTTGGCTTCGCGACGGTTATAGCACGGTCACATTCTTCCAGCCTTTGAGAATTCGAACATAACTTCTTGTAGGATTATCCAAATGATGAATGGTTTGAAGCATTAGAAACTAGACTCAAATGGCTTTAATTTGATAGGTAGATAACCTCCTAAGTCATTAAGTAGGATCTTGCACGAATTGAGACATCCTTTCTATTTAATGTATCCAACTTGTTCCACACGAATTCTTGCAATTCACAAAACTCCTTAGTATGTTTCAACACACCTTAAACATATATTTTTCATTTCAAAATAATATGGTTCTATCCCATGGGTCTCCTTTAATACTCGAACACATTATTCCCAAATACCGTTGGCGCACTTTAAAAATATTAAAGCATTAGGAAATGTTTTTAACGGGGCCTTACATGACTTGACATGTATATTGACATGTAGGCATAAAGACGTATTTTCCTCATGCTAATTAGTAAACGGAAATTCTTATCTGGTGTTGTGAATTGGAAATACAGTTCTGTTGATAAACTCATGTTTAGTTGTTTTTCAATTGTAATATATGGACTTGACTGTTTTACCTGGAAAGCATGTCTACTTTTCCATAATAGTGAACGAGCTGAGCATAAAATATTTTGAGCTATCACTTTTACTACCTCCATTATATTATTATGAGTTAATATTGTCTATTGGTGTGGGGCATTGTCCTTCTTTTGTGCTCGCCACTGCTTTTAACCTAAGTTTAGGTTTGTTACTTATTGAGTACATGGGGTCGGTTGTACTCATACTACACTTCTTCACCTTGCATGCAGATTTTGGAGCTGATGTTGTTGTGTGTGACGGGAGCTGAAATTGTAGATGTACATGCGTTCCGGTTATATCTGCCTCTTGCTCTTGATAACTTTAGATTTATAAATCTGTTTATGTATATTTCGAACAGATGATGTATTTATTTCGTACCAACTTTGTAAATTCTAAGTCTTAGAAGCTCATGACTTGTACGACCAATCCTTGGAATTTTGTATAGAAAGCTTAGTTATTTTATTTATTGATTCTTGTTATCCTATTTGAGTTGTGTTGTCTATCATTTGGATTACCTGGCAGGTTGGGTTAGGTTCCATCACGACTAGATGAGTTTTGGGTCGTGATATTAAGACTAGCGGGTAAGTGTACCAAATGCCAAAGCAAAGCCTCTGGTGCTTACATGGGATGATTTTGTCAAAGTATTCCGCATGAAATATGTCCCACCTACTTATCGTGACGCAAAGAAAAGAAGTTTCTAGATTTATATAAAAAAGGAATGTTTATTGTTGAATATCAACAAACGTTTCCCAGGCATTCTCGTTATGCTGGAGGTATAATCGATAATGAAAAAGATAAGTGCAAGCGATTCGAAGACAATTTGAATGATTCTATCTGATATTTTGTGGCGGTCCTACAACATGAACATTTTTCCAAACTAGTTACAGCTGCTCTTACTTGGGAAAGAATTGACAAGGAACAAGCTAATAGAAAATAAAATAGGTTCGGAAAAGCTAATTCAGATTATGGAGGTCCATCCAAAAGGGGGAATTTTGACAATTCCAAAGTTGGTAGTGTTCACAAGTCAGCTTACCATAATCAAAATAGATCAAATATTTCTACTGGTAGCACTCCAGATTATGGCCAAGGCAAGACTCTTATACCCAGTTGTGCACAATGTGGGAAGAATCACTATGGTACTTGCAGGAAGCTTCTGGTGCTTGTTTTAATTGTGGGAGCTTCGATCACAAAGTGAAGGATTGTCCTAATCCTAACCATATTTCTTCTCCGCGTACTGAAGGTTCAGTTCAAAAATCTACTACTGCGCCTTCTCAAGGGAATAAAGGTGCAAGATCTAGAAACACCCAATGTCACGACCCAAAATTCAGCTAGCCGTGATGGCAACTAACCTCACCCACTAGGTAAGCCAAATAACAACAATCTGATTCAATTAATATTTAACGGTCTTTAATACACTCCACAAGGACTGGTAATATAAATCACGAGCTTCTAAGATTAGAATTTACAAAGCTGGTGTGAAATAAAAATACATCATCTGTTTGAAATATATATATGAACATATTAATAATTCTAGAGCTACCAAGAACAAGAGGAAGATGTGACTGGATCACAGGTACATCTTCAGATCCAGCTCCCGCCGTACGCAGCAACATCAATCAGCAGCCAACATGTGCACGGAAGGTGCAGAAGTGTAGTATGAGTACAACCGACCCCATGTACTCAATAAGTAGCAAACCTAACCTTAGGTTGAAAGTGGTGACGAGATTTTACCAAGGTCGGAGTCCACACCAATAACCAATAACATCTCATGATAATACAATTTAAAGCAGCACAAGTAATAACTCAATAATAACATGCTCAGCTCGTATACAGTTATGGAAAATAAACATTTTTTCTTTCAAGTATAACAGTAAAACTCAAATCCTTTGCCGAAAGTCACCAAAATATGAGTAAGTCTGAGATATGTGATTTTTCTCAAAAACATTAACGACTGATAAGAAATTTTGTTATCAGATGGCATGAGGAAAAATACTTCTCTATGCCTACATATCAAGTATACATGTCTAATACAATGCAGCACAATGATGAACTCATGTACTCACACTCTCAGAGTACTCAATCTCACTGTCTCGCATTTCCACTCATCTCGCTCAATATTCAGCACACTCAGTCACTCAGCACTGTACATGGCAGATCCAGCCCAAATATAAATGACAACTTGCACACAGTCACTCAGTTTTGTATATGGCCAATCCAGCCCAGGGAAGATTCATCCTAAACATATATACATAATAACTGACATTCAGTCACTTAGTACTGTACAGGGAAAATCCAACCCAGGGAACTCCATACCAAATATAAAGAAATAAATAAGGCAACTCCATGCCCTGGGAAGTCCATCCCAAACATAAATAAATAACGCAACTCCATGCTCTGGGAAATCCATCCCAAATATAATATCATTTGTGCTCACTGTGGGGGGTGTAGACTCCGGAGGGGCTCCTTCCGCCCAAGTGCTATATAAATCCAATATGGCCTACTCCGGCGTGCAGTCCGATCCCATAATAATAAAGCCTATAAGGCCTGCTGCAGCGTGCAACCCCGATCCATTATATATATATATAGCCGATATGCGTGCAGCTCCTTCCTATAAATATCCTCACAATCAGGCCCTCGGCCTCACTCAGTCACCAATCTCTTCAGTATCTCGACCTCACATTGTCATGAAACTAGCCCAAAATGATGATATGATGTATCAACAAATAACAACAGAGGCTGAGATATGATATGCAATGGATGAATATGACTGAGTATGAAATTACAGTTTAAACATATAATTTGACAGTAGAAATGACCTCAGTGGATCCCAATAATACCAGCATTTGCCTAAGCATGATTTCTAACACGAGTCATAGCTCAGTTTCTCTAACACATGAAAAATACATGAAAAAATACAAGTTAATTGACTACACATCTCTACGGAATCGACTGAGTCACAATTTCTACGGTGCGCGCCCACAAGCCCATCGCCTAGCATGTGTGTCACCTCAAAACAAATCACATAACACGTAAACTCAGGGTTCATACCCTCAGCTCCAAGTTTAGAAATGTTACTTACCTCAAACCGTGAAATTCTTTATTCCAATACGCCTTTGCCTCACGAATAGGCCTCTGAATGCCTCGAATCTAGTCACAATTAATTCGATACAGCCAACAAAAATTTTAGGAATCAATTCCATATGAAAATACTAATTTTCCAACAAAATTCGAAATTCAACTCAAAAATCATCAGTGGGGCCCACATCTCGGAACCCGACATAAGTTATAAAATATGAACGCACATTCAACCACGAGTCCAACCATACCAAATTTACCAAATTCCGACATCAAATCGATCTTTAAATCCTCAAATCTTATTTTCAAATCCCTAGGCCCAAATCCTCGAATTACACCTCAAAAACACGTAATCTAGTCAGAATAATCGATGATAATTCAATATTATTGACTAACAATGACCATAAGTGACTTACCTCAAGTTTTCCCATGAATTCTCGCTCAAGAATCGCCTCAACCCGTGTTGGAAATGTCCAAAAATGGCAAAAGCTCAGAACTCTCTATTTTTGTACACTGTCCACAAGTTCCGCTTCTACGGAAAAATTAACCGCATCTGCGGTTCCGCTTTTGCGAAAAAACTATTGCTTCTGCGGTTTTTCCCAACTTCCCCTGCCTCTGCTTGTGCACCTTGGTATCGCTTCTGCGGACTCGCTTCTATGAGGCTCAGTCAGCTTCTGCGGACCTTACGCTTCTGTGATCAACAAGTCGCTTATGCGGCTTCGCAGATGCAGCAAAAGCTCCACATCTGCACACACTGCCCAGTCCCTCTCCAGGCCACTTCTGCGAGCTCGCACCTACGGGCAAAATTCCGCAGGTGCGATTGCACCAGAAGGCCAAAATTTCCAGATTTTTCCTTAAGTAAATATATTTGATCCGTTAACCATCCGAAACTCGTCCGAGGCCCCCAGAACCTCAATCAAATATACCAAAAATTCCTAAAACATTATACGAACTTAGTCGAGGCCTCAAATCACATCAAACAATAAAATAACCATGAACCACACCCCAATTTAAGTCTAATGAAAACTAACAAATTCCAACTTCTACATTCGATGTCGAAACCTATCAAATCAAGTCCGATTGACCTCAAATTTTGCACACATGTCATAAATGACATAACAGACCTATTCTAATTTTCAGAATTGGATTCCGACCCCGATATCAAAAATCCCACTCCCGGTCAAATTTCCAAATATTCCATTTCCTAATTTTTCCATTTCAATCCAAAATCAATTACGGACTTCCAAATAATTTTTCGGACACACTCCTAAGTCCAAAATTACCATACGGAGATATTGGAATCATCAAAACCCCATTCCAGAGTCGTTTGCATAAAAGTCAAACTCCATTCAACCCTTTTTGTTTAAGCTTCCAACATGAAATTCATTCTTTCGAACTAATCCCAAAACACCTAAAAATCAAAATTGATGATTTACACACGTCATAATACATCATATGATGCTATTTAAGACTTCAAATAGTTGAAAGGAGCATAAATGTTCAAAATGACAAGTCGGGTCATTACACCCAAACATCATGTGCAGGTGGAGCTAATCAAGTTAGCGGGTCAAGATCTACAACACGAGCTTATTCTATGAGACAGAGGGATGACCAAAATAGGGTAGATGTGGTTATTGGTAAATTTCACATATTTGGCTTATGTGTTGTTACACTATTTGATCCTGGTTTTGCACATTCTTATGTTTGCTCATCACGTGTTTTTCCTGAAAATGTGAAATTTGTGAGACTTGATTGTGGTGTGCTTGTCAAAAGTCCTTAGGGTCATCAGATTGTTTGTAATCATATCTATCGAGGTTGTCCCTTTGTGATTCAAAATCTAGTCTTCCCTACTGATTTGGTTGAAATGCCTTTCCAAGACTATGATGTCATCATCGATATGGATTGGCTTCATAGATACCATGCAATAGTTGATTGTAGGTCAAAGTGTATGACCTTTAAAGCTCCTACATTTTCACACATTGTTATTCAAGGTGAAAGATTATTGACATCTAATATTATATTTGCGATTATGGCAAGAAAGATGATTAGTCAGGGTTGTGAAGCTTATCTGACTCATGTAGTTGATACACACCTAGAAAGTCCAAGCCTTAAAGATATACCAGTTTTATGTGAATTTCCTGATGTTTTCCCTGAAAATCTTCCTGGTTGCCCCCGGAAAGGAAAGTTGAATTTCCTATAGAGGTTATTCCTGGAACTAGTCCTATTTCTATAACTCCTTACCGAATTGATCCAGCAGAATTGAAGGAGTTGAAAATTCAATTGCAAGAACTTTTGGAGAAGAGTTTTATTCCCCCAAGTGTTTCTCCTTGGGGAGCTCCTATTTTATTTGTGAAAAAACAAGTGTACGATGAAATTTCTATGTGTTAGAGAAATTGAGTTGTGAATCATGTTAGAAATCATGTTTAGGCTATATGCTTATTCTGTTAGGACCCACTGATGTCATCTCTGTTGTTGAGTTATTTGCTTAAATTGTAGTTATATACTCAGTCATATTCATTCATTCGCATATCATATCTCAGTCTCTGTTATCCTTTGTTATCACATCATGTTATCATTGTTGGGCTGAGTGGCATGAAATTTGTGAGTCCGAGAGGCTGGAGAGATTGATGACTTAGTTGGGGTCTGAGAGCCGTGTTGTGAGAGATATTGTGGATTGGGCTGCATGCCGTATCATGCCATATTTATATGGATCAGGCTACATGCCGCAGCAGGCCTTATAGGCTTTATTATTATTGATGGGATTAGGCTGCACGATGCAGCAAGTTTTATTGATTCATGATGAGATCGGGCTGCACGCCACAACATGCCATGTTGGCTTATATTACCGCTTGGGCAAGATCTGCCCCTCTGGAGTCTGACATACCAGAAGTGAGCGCAGGTACCGTACAGTACTAAGTGACTGAGTATGCTGAGTGATTGAGCGTGATGAGTGGTAATGCGAGACAGTGAGATTGAGTACTCTGAGAGTGTAAGTACATGAGTTCATCACTGTGATGCATTGCATTTGACATGCATACTTGACATACATGCATAGAGATGTATTTCATCACGCTACACGATTTTGTGAGATTCATGATTTCACATGCATATTGACATGTAGTGTCACGACCCAAACCGATAGGCTATGACGGTTGCCCCGAGTCCTACCTGTCGAACACCCCTAAGCATGCGTCTAAGATATAAACATGAATAACATTTGTCAATAAACTGATGAGTAACGTGAATAACATACGTGAGGAAAACATGTTCAAAAGGCATAGTATATATATATATATATATACATATGCATGTGGAATACGGTAGGGAGAGCCGACAAGGCTACTATAGATAACTATATATCCAAAACTAGAAGCCGACAAGGCCACATACTATCCAATTATACATGACTATCTACAGACCTATAATAGAGTGTACAACTGTATAAAGGTTGGGACTGGGCTGTCACGACCCAAACCGATGGGTCGCGACGGGTGCCCGAGTCCTACCTGTCGAACACCCTTAAGCATGCGACTAAGATATATATATATATATGAATAACATTCGCTGAATTACAAGAATAAAATGCGTGAGGAAAACCTGTCCAAAAGACATTGTACATATACGTGCGGAATACGTAGAGCGAGCCGACAAGGCTTCTATAGACAACTACATATCCAAAACTAAAATCCGGCAAGGCCACATACGATCCAACTATACATGCTGTCTACAGACTTCTAATAGAATATACAACTTTACAAGGACGGGACTGGGCCCCGTCATACCCATAAATGTATACGAGCATATCGTACCAAAATCAACAGCAGCTTCGGATCAAGTGGAGCATGCCAACTATCGCTGATCAAGGATCCTAAGAAGGGGGACCATCAGCTTGTATACCTGCACCTGCGGGCATGAAATGCAGGCCCCGTGAAATAGGGCGTCAGTTCGAATAATGTACTGAGTATGTAAGCCATGAAAATAAGTACATGACAGACATAGATGAAACATGGAATAAATAATTCCTCCTGTAAGTCTAAATAACTTTGTAAATCCTGAAAAATTTATAATGTTATGCACGTGCATATAATATCGTATCATGCATAGGTATAGGTGTACATAACATCATCAAGCCTCTGAGGGCATCCCATCATATCATCTCGGCCACTGTGGGAAATATTATCAACACATACCAACTGATCAGGTGGTGATGCGTATATAACGTCATAACCTTTTCCCATATGCCATATACATATAATATACGCGTATATAACGCCATCTAGTCATGGGTCAATGTACATGTATAAATGCATAAAATGCATAAGAAATACGTTAATAAGATTTCTCGGTATGTCATAAGATCAATATGCCTTTCGGATAAACTTTATCAAATACGTATTTTTCTGAGACCATGAATAGAAGATATAATTGGGGAATCAAGAATATAGACACCCCTAGTATTTCTATGAATATATTCATTTATGAAAGTTGTGTATTTTGCTCGTTTCATTTGTGTCATTTGGATCATGCCAAAAGGAAAGAAGGGATAGCCTTAACATACTTGAACCGATTCTCTTGAGAAAGATTTCACTGTATTCCCTTATAATTGCAAAATCTTACAACAGTAACATAAACCCAATGCCTACCAAGTGCTCCATCATGTGTTATTTGGTATTGTGGTAGGAAAATGTTCTGTGTTCCTTCAATATGTTATGACGCGACTTCCTAATAGAAAGAACATTATAATTGAGTCTCTTGAAAATCTAAGAGGCCAAATGAAGCAAAATGGTCACAAGTCTCTAAGTGTGTTTGAATGGGTGTGGGCCCACTTCAAGTGGTGACTAAGCCACTTTAATCCTCCAAAATGAGACATCTATGCAAGACTTTAAGAGTCATTTTAATTTTAAGGGGTGCAGCCATGTTTTTGGGCCTCTTAGGCCTTATCCCAAAATCTTAATTAT